>NC_134358.1:295609113-295774113 GCF_048569485.1 Anomaloglossus baeobatrachus | reverse complement strand
TCCACACCTCTGAACGGACTGTCCTGCTACCCGTAGTGCTCCGGCTACCGGGCACCTTGCCTTCGGTGAGGTGTTCAGCCCAGTGGATCCACCTCCTGGGTCTGCCCGTCCACCTGGCCTTAACAGTAAGTCACTCTGTGACTCACACTATTATGAAATTCCAGTGTATAGTGTGCGGGAACAGCGCATTCAGATCACTGCTGTTTAGATAATGGCGATCGCCATTTTTTTTTTTTTCTTTGTCTTTCTTCCCTAAGCGCGCGCGTGTAGTGGGGCGGGCCAGCATGTAACCCAATCCCAGACACACACACAGCTAAGTGGACTTTTAGCCAGAGAAGCAACGGCATGTGTGATAGGATGTCCATGTCACATGTCCCTGCATTATAAAAACGAGTATCTGCCCGTCCGGACGCCATTATCTCTTCTGCGTCTGGGTGTCAGTCACCGCTGGCGTAGCTCCTGTCTCCGATACTGCTGTGTACGCTCTATACACAGCGCTATACAGAATAGGGATAGAAGTTTCTTTAAGCCCTTGTAAGGGCTAATACCGGCAGGGTCAGCCATAGGTGACAGTCAGGGCCGTGAAAACAGATTTTACAGCTACACAAGATGACAGCGTCTGTGTAGCTAAGGTCAGGGATTTCCTCGCTGCATTTCCCCATTAGGAGGGATAGAAAGGGAGGCTTCCTTTCCTCTACCCAGACGCACAACCCTGCCACTGTACCCTCCTGCCCTTTGCACACTCAAACTCATTGTTACTAAGCCAATATACTAGCAAACACTGAGGAAACTTAGTGGCATCCTAAAAGTGGCTGTTGGACTTCTGTATTGTCCCACTAGTGCAAAGATATTTGCAGCACGTTTTCCTGCATTGCACACTCAAACTCATTGTTACTAAGCCATTATACTAGCAAACACTGAGGAAACTTAGTGGCATCCTAAACGTGGCTGTTGGACTTCTGTATTGTCCCACTAGTGCAAAGATATTTGCAGCACGTCTGCCTGCATTGCACACTCAAACTCATTGTTACTAAGCCATTATACTAGGAAACACTGAGGAAACTTAGTGGCATCCTAAAAGTGGCTGTTGGACTTCTGTATTGTCCCACTAGTGCAAAGATATTTGCAGCATGTCTGCCTGCATTGCACACTCAAACTCATTGTTACTAAGCCATTATACTAGCAAACACTGAGGAAACTTAGTGGCATCCTAAAAGTGGCTGTTGGACTTCTGTATTGTCCCACTAGTGCAAAGATATTTGCAGCACGTCTGCCTGCATTGCACACTGAAACTCATTGTTACTAAGCCATTATACTAGCAAACACTGAGGAAACTTAGTGGCATCCTAAACGTGACTGTTGGACTTCTGTATTGTACCACTAGTGCAAAGATATTTGCAGCACGTCTGCCTGCATTGCACACTCAAACTCATTGTTACTAAGCCATTATACTAGCAAACACTGAGTAAACTTAGTGGCATCCTAAACGTGGCTGTTGGACTTCTGTATTGTCCCACTAGTGCAAAGATATTTGCAGCACGTCTGCCTGCATTGCACACTCAAACTCATTATTACTAAGCCATTATACTAGCAAACACTGAGGAAACTTAGTGGCATCCTAAACGAGGCTGTTGGACTACTGTATTGTCCCACTAGTGCAAAGATATTTGCAGCACGTCTGTCTGCATTGCACACTCAAACTCATTGTTACTAAGCCATTATACTAGCAAACACTGAGGAAACTTAGTGGCATCCTAAAAGTGGCTGTTGGACTTCTATATTGTCCCACTAGTGCAAAGATATTTGCAGCACGTCTGCCTGCATTGCACACTCAAACTCATTGTTACTAAGCCATTATACTAGCAAACTATGCTGCCAGTTTAAGGGCCGTAGTTGCATTGTCAGGGATAATTATTGTTGTTTATTCTGCTGTTAATAAAGCTAGACCACCGCTGAAATCTACACCACCTCTCAATTTTTACTACCACATTTTAAGTGCACAATCTTGTCGCAATCAAAATGAGTGGCAAATGACAGATGCTGTTGGAAAGGGGAAAAGGCGTGTTGGAAAAGGAAAAAAAGGGTTTGTCCGTGGGGAAGGTGGCAAAGCTCCTTTAACATCTGCTGAAGATAGACCATCTTCAAGCAAAAGTATACTGTCTACTACTTACCGTGGACAATCTGATGTGCTCCCTTTTTTACGGACACGAACAACTGGAACAAAGCTAGATGATGGCCAAAAAAGGAAAATGCTTGAATGGATCTCAAGTGGTCCAACAAGTGCCCTCTCTGCCACCTCAACTACTGCATCCAAAAAACACCAGTCCTCTGAGTTGTCAGCCCAATCACACTTGCATTCTCACAGCTCTGAAGTCTCCATCCGCCCTGCACAGTATGGTGGAACTGAGATGGCTGAGTCTGCAGAGCTGTTCAATCACACTATAGCCTGGGAGTCAGAAGTCTGCTCCCAAGCTACAGTGAGTACAGACCAGGAAATGGTCTGCAGTGATGCCAACCTTTGTGACTCTGATTCAGGCTGTGAGGACCATATTTCTGAGCATACTGTTGACCCTTTTTCACAAACTGTAACACCTGTTGTTATAGACAATGAGGAACATACTGATGATGATGAGACGCAGATACCAGATTGGGATGATAACTTAAATATTCGGTCAGGGCAAGAAGAGGCTCGGTCTGAGGGGGAGGGGAGTGGAAACACAACAATTGATGATGAAGTTCTAGATCCCACCTATTGTCAACCCACAGTCAGGCACTCAAGGAGGTCAACAGAGGCGGTGGAGGAGGATGCAACCGACGACGAAGTTACCTTGCGCCTTCCTGGACAGAGTCGGAGCACTGGTAGCACGTCTACAACTGCATCCTCAGCTACCACTCTGCCTCTGAGCACTAGTCGGGGGGGCTCAGCAGGTCGCATGCCCTCTAAGCCTTGCCTAGCCTGGTCCTTTTTTGACATAGCAAAAGATCGCCCAAATTATGTGATCTGTAAAATTTGTCGTGATTCTGTTAGTAGAGGGCAAAACCTCAGCAGTTTGACAACTTCTTCCATGAATCGTCACATGAATAAATATCATATGTCTCAGTGGGAAGCTCACCGTGCTGCAATGCGGCCTAGCGGAGCGAACCATCCACCGCTTACCCCTTCCAGTGCATCCGCGCGCTCTTCATCTTCTAGGACTGTGGGGACAGCTGTCACACCTGGTTTTCCACGCACAACTTCCACCACTGTAACCGCAACAGGCAGTTTGCTTGGTAGGTCGTCAGTTGGTTTGGAAGGGGAAACAAGTACGTGTGTACAGCTCTCTCAGACATCGATAGCACCAACGTTGGATGAAGGCAACATCATGTCTACGCCTGCACTTTCCTCACAAAGCTGCATTTTTCCAGGGACACCCTACTCAACACCGTCTACACACAGCAGCCAGATCTCTGTCCCTCAGATGTGGACAAATAAAAGGCCATTTCCTGCGACCCATGACAAATCTAAGAGGTTGACTTTATCCCTCTGTAAGCTCTTGGCTACCGAAATGCTGCCTTTCCGCCTAGTGGACACACAGGATTTTAGAGACCTTATGTCTGTCGCTGTGCCCCAGTACCAGATGCCCAGTCGCCACTACTTCTCTAAGAAAGGTGTGCCCGCGCTACACCAGCATGTCGCACACAACATCACCGTTTCCTTGAGAAACTCTGTGTGTCAACGGGTGCATTTCACCACCGATACTTGGACCAGTAAGCATGGACAGGGACGTTACATGTCGCTGACTGGGCACTGGGTAACTATGGTGATAGATGGTGAAGGGTCTGCTGCATAAGTCTTGCCGTCCCCACGACTTGTGTGTCAATCCTCTGTCTGTCCAAGTTCCGCCACTGCTTCTGCCTCCTCCACCTCATCTGGGTCCTCCACCTCCGTCCCAAGCCTGCCTGGTCAGGCCACCAGCATTCTCACTGCGCAGAAGGAATCACGCACCCCTCATTACTATGCTGGCAGCAGAGCGCAACGGCATCAGGTGGTCTTTAGCTTGACATGTCTTGGAAATAGGAGTCACACAGCGGCTGAGTTGTGGGCAGCTCTGGAGACTGAGTTTAATAAATGGTTGTCTCCACTCAACCTGCAGCCTGGTAAGGCCGTGTGCGACAATGCTGCAAACCTGGATGCGGCCCTTCGCCTGGGCAAGGTGACACACGTGCCTTGTATGGCTCACGTGTTGAACCTTGTTGTCCAGCAATTTTTAACACACTATCCCGGCCTAGATGGCCTTCTGACCAGGGCACGAAAACTGTCTGCTCACTTCCGCCGTTCAACCGCCGCAGCTGAGCGACTTGCATCGCTCCAGAAGTCTTTCGGCCTGCCGGTTCATCGCCTGAAATGCGATGTGCCGACACGCTGGAATTCGACTCTCCACATGTTACAGCGACTGTGGCAGCACCACCGAGCCCTGGTTCAATACGTCATGACGTATAGCCTGGGCCAATGAGATGCAGAGGTGGGGCAGATCACCTTGATGGAGTGGTCTCAAATCAAGGACCTATGCACCTTTCTGCACAGTTTCGACATGGCGACGAATATGTTTAGTGCTGACAATGCCATTATCAGCATGACAATTCCAGTCATTTACATGCTGGAGCACACGCTAAACACTATTCGGAGTCAGGGGGGGGAACAACAGGAAGGGGAGGAACTACAGGAGGATTCATATGCGCAAGACACAACAACATCACCAAGGTCCAGACGTTCATCATCACCAACGCGGCAGGCATGGGACCATGGGGGACAGGGATCGACAAGGGTGCATGGTAGCAGGCGAAATGTTGAGGAAGGTGCAGGAGAATATGAAGAAATGGAGGACGAACTGTCCATGGACATGGAAAACTCAGCGGATGTGGGAGACCTTGGTCAAATGTCAGTTGAAAGAGGTTGGGGGGAGATGTCAGAGGAAGAAAGAACGGTTAGCACCTCTATGCCACAAACACAGCGTGGACTTGGTCCGCATGGCTGCGCAAGACACATGAGCGCCTTCTTGCTGCACTACCTCCAACATGACCCTTGTATTGTCAAAATTAGAAGTGATGATGACTACTGGTTTCATTCGAGGTCTCGTTCGAGTTCAGTTCGGCGAACGTTCGACGAACCGAACTCGAACCGCATAGGAAACAATGGCAGGCAATCACAAACACATAAAAACACCTAGAAAACACCTTCAAAGGTGTCCAAAAGGTAACAAACAACTCACAACACAACACAAACACATGGGAAAGTGACAAGGACATATACTCATGCGAAAACAAAAGAGTAGGAAAAGGAAAAAGAGGAGGAGACACAGATATAGGCATGGCATGCCCTTCTAAAATCATGTAAAACACCGCAAGGGTTACTCCAAGCGGAGTCTCCCTTTTTTCCAAAAATTGGGCCACACAGACACCCCATCAGTGGCAGCACTTGTGCCCCAGTTGTACACTTCACAGCTAGATTTGCATCAAGCACATTCAAAAATACGCCATTCTAACAGTCCCCAGGATGACACCGGGGTAGGTAGCTAAGTCTTTCCTGATCCCAGCTCTGTGCATCTTGGATCATTTTTAAAAACAATGTAAGCAAGGGTTACTCCAAGCGGAGTCTCCCTTTTTTCCAAAAATTGGGCCACACAGACACCCCATCAGTGGCAGAACTTGTGCCCCAGTTGTACACTTTACAGCTAGATTTGCATCAAGCACATTCAAAAATATGCCATACTTAACCGTTCCCAGGATGACACCGGGGTAGGTAGCAAAGTCTTTCCTGATCCCAGCTCTGTGCATCTTGGATCATTTTTAAAAACAATGTAAGCAAAGGTTACTCCAAGCGGAGTCTTCCTTTTTTCCAAAAATTGGGCCCCACACACACCTACCCCTTCAGTGGCAGCAGTTGTGCCCCAGTTGTACACTTAACAGCTAGTTTTGCATCAAGCACATTCAAAAATATGCCATACTAAACCGTCCCCAGGATGACCCCGGGGTAGGTAGAAAAGTCTTTCCTGATTCCAGCTCTGTGCATCTTGGATCATTTTTAAAAACAATGTAAGCAAGGGTTACTCCAAGCGGAGTCTCCCTTTTTTCCAAAAATTGGGCCCCACACACACCCACCCCTTCAGTGGCAGCAGTTGTGCCCGAGTTGTACACTTCACAGCTAGATTTGCATCAAGCACATTCAAAAATACGCCATCCTTTACCGTCCCCAGGATGACACCGGGGTAGGTAGCAAAGTCTTTCCTGATCCCAGCTCTGTAAATCTTGGATCATTTTTAAAAACAATGTAAGCAAAGGTTACTCCAAGTGGACTATCCCTTTTTTTTAAAAAAATTGGGCCACACAGACACCCCAACAGTGGCAGCACTTGTGCCCTAGTTGCAAACAGGATGTTTTGATTTGCATCAAGCACATTCCAAATCCACAAGCATTTACTCTCCCCAGGATGACACAGGGGTAGTAAATTCCTTGTGGATCCATGACTTGTTCATTTTGATGAACGTTAGTCTGTCCACATTGTCACTGGACAGACGCGTGCGCTTATCTGTCAGGACACACCCAGCAGCACTGAAGACACGTTCAGAGACAACGCTGGCAGCTGGACACGACAAAATCTCCAAGGTGTAAGTTGAGAGCTCTGGCCATTTTTCAAGATTTGAAGCCCAAAATGAGCAAGGTTCCATTTGCAAAGTCATGGCATCGATGTTCATTTGGAGATACTCCTGTATCATCCTCTCCAGCCGTTGACTATGTGTCAGTCTTGTTGTATCTGGTGGCCTTGCAAAGGACGGTCTAAAAAAATTATGAAAAGATTCCATAAAATTGCTGTTACCAGCACCAGATACGGTGCTACTGGTACGGGTAGACTGTTGAAGATGACGAGACCGTCCCATGTTTGTCAAGTTACAACTGGGAGATTCACTCCCTGCACCTGCACGGTTGTTTGGTGGAAAAGCCGAGCTAAGATCGAGTAACAGCTTCTGCTGATACTCCTGCATATGTGCGGCCCTTTCTATGGCTGGAATTATGTCACAAAATTTGGACTTGTATCGGGGATCTACTAGTGTGGCAAACCAGTAGTCATCATCACTTCTAATTTTAACAATACGAGGGTCATGTTGGAGGTGGTGCAGCAAGAAGGCGCTCATGTGTCTTGCGCAGCCATGCGGACCAAGTCCACGCTGTGTTTGTGGCATAGAGGTGCTAACCATTCTTTCTTCCTCTGACATCTCCCCCAACCTCTTTCAACTGAAATTTGACCAAGGTCTCCCTCATCCGCTGAGTCTTCCATGTCCATGGACAGTTCGTCCTCCATTTCTTCATGTTCTCCTGCACCTTCCTCAACACTTCGCCTGCTACCATGCGCCCTTGTTGATCCCTGTCCCCCATGGTCCCATGCCTGCCGCGTTGGTGATGATGAACGTCTGGACCTTGGTGATGTTGTTGTGTCTTGCGCATATGAATCCTCCTGTAGTTCCTCCCCTTCCTGTTGTCCCACCCCCTGACTCCGAATAGTGTTTAGCGTGTGCTCCAGCATGTAAATGACTGGAAGTGTCATGCTGATAATGGCATTGTCAGCGCTAAACATATTCGTCGCCATGTCGAAACTGTGCAGAAGGGTGCATAGGTCCTTGATCTGTGACCACTCCATCAGGGTGATCTTCCCCACCTCTGCATCTCGTTGGCCCAGGCTATACGTCATGACGTATTGCACCAGGGCTCGGCAGTGCTGCCACAGTCGCTGTAACATGTGGAGAGTCGAATTCCAGCGTGTCGGCACATCGCAATTCAGGCGATGAACCGGCAGGCCGAAAGACTTCTGGAGCGATGAAAGTCGCTCAGCTGCGTCGGTTGAACGGCGGAAGTGAGCAGACAGTTTTCGTGCCCTGGTCAGAAGGCCATCTAGGCCGGGATAGTGTGTTAAAAATTGCTGGACAACAAGGTTCAACACGTGAGCCATACAAGGCACGTGTGTCACCATGCCCAGGCGAAGGGCCGCACCCAGGTTTGCAGCATTGTCTCACACGGCCTTACCAGGCTGCAGGTTGACTGGAGACAACCATTTATTAAACTCAGTCTGCAGAGCTGCCCACAACTCAGCCGCTGTGTGACTCCTATTTCCAAGACATGTCAAGCTAAAGACCGCCTGATGCCGTTGCGCTCTGCTGCCAGCATAGTAATGAGGGGTGCGTGATTCCTTCTGCGCAGTGCAAACGCTGGTGGCCTGACCACACAGGCTTGGGGCGGAGGTGGAGGACCCAGATGAGGTGGTAGAGGCAGAAGCAGTGGCGGAACTTGGACAGACAGAGGATTGACACACAAGTCGTGGGGACGGCAAGACTTGTGCAGCAGACCCTTCACTATCACCATAGTTACCCATTGCCCAGTCAGCGACATGTAACGTCCCTGTCCATGCTTACTGGTCCAAGTATCGGTGGTGAAATGCACCCGTTGACACACAGAGTTTCTCAAGGAAGCGGTGATGTTGTGTGCGACATGCTGGTGTAGCGCGGGCACACCTTTCTTAGAGAAGTAGTGGCGACTGGGCATCTGGTACTGGGGCACAGCGACAGATATAAGGTCTCTAAAATCCTGTGTGTCCACTAAGCAGAAAGGCAGCATTTCGGTAGCCAAGAGCTTACAGAGGGATAAAGTCAACCTCTTAGCTTTGTTATGGGTCGCAGGAAATGCCCTTTTATTTGTCCACATCTGAGGGACAGAGATCTGGCTGCTGTGTGTAGACGGTGTTGAGTAGGGTGTCCCTGGAAAAATGCAGCTTTGTGAGGAAAGTGCAGGCGTAGACATGATGTCGCCTTCATGAAACGTTGGTGCTATCGATGTCTGAGAGAGCTGTACACACGTACTTGTTTCCCATCCAAACCATCTGACGACCTACCAAGCAAACTGCCTGTTGCGGTTACAGTGGTGGAAGTTGTGCGTGGAAAACCAGGTGTGACAGCTGTCCCCACAGTCCTAGAAGATGAAGAGCACGCGGATGCACTGGAAGGGGCAGGCGGTGGATGGTTCGCTCCGCTAGGCCGCATTGCAGCACGGTGAGCTTCCCACTGGGTCATATGATATTTATTCATGTGACGATTAATGGAAGAAGTTGTCAAACTGCTGAGGTTTTGCCCTCTACTAACAGAATCACGACAAATTTTACAGATCACATAATTTGGGCGATCTAGGACCAGGCTAGGCAAGGCTTAGAGGGCATGCGACCTGCTGATCCACCCCGACTAGTGCTCAGAGGCACAATGGTGGCTGAGGATGCAGTTTTAGACGTGCTACCAATACTCCGACTCTGTCCAGGAAGGCGCAAGGTAACTTCGTCGTCAGTTGCATCCTCCTCCACCGTCTCTGTTGACCTCCTCGAGGGCCTGACTGTGGGTTGACAGTAGGTGGGATCTAGAACTTCCTCATCAATTGTTGTGTTTGCACTCCCATCATCCTCAGACTGAGCCTCTTCTTGCCCTGACCGAATATTTAAGTTGTCATCCCAATCTCGTATCTACGTCTCATCGTCATCAGTATGTTCCTCATTGTCTATTACCACAGGTGTTTCAGTTTGTGAATAAGGGTCAACATTATGCTCCGAAACTTGGTCATCACGGCCTGAATCTGAGTCACAAAGGTTCTGGGCATCACTGCAGACCATTTCCTGGTCTGTACTCACTGTAGCTTGGGAGCAGACCTCTGATTCCCAGGCTATAGTGTGACTGAACAGCTCTGCAGACTCAGCCATCTCAGTTCCACCATACTGTGCAGGGCGGATGGAGACTTCAGAGATGTGAGAATGCAAGTGTGATTGGGCTGACAACTCAGAGGACTGGTGTTTTTTGGATGCGGTAGTTGAGGTGGCGGAGAGGGCACTTGTTGGACCACTTGAGATCCATTCAAGCATTTTCCTTTTTTGGCCATCATCTAGCTTTGTTCCAGTTGTTCGTGTCCGTAAAAAAGGGAGCACATCGGACTGTCCACGGTAATTAGTAGACATCTTACTTTTGCTGGAAGATGGTCTATCTTCAGCAGATGTTAATGGAGCTTTGCCACCTTCCCCACGGACAAACCCTTTTTTTCCTTTTCCAACACGCCTTTTCCCCTTTCCACCAGCATCTGTCATTTTGCCACTCATTTTGATTGCGACAAGATTGTGCACTTAAAATGTGGTAGTAAAAATTGAGAGGTGGTGTAGATTTCAGCGGTGGTCTAGCTTTATTAACAGCAGAATAAACAACAATAATTATCCCTGACAATGCAACTACGGCCCTTAAACTGGCAGCAGTGTTTGCTAGTATAATGGCTTTTTAACAATGAGTTTCAGTGTGCAATGAAGGCAGATGTGCTGCAAATATCTTTGCACTAGTGGGACAATACAGAAGTCCAACAGCCACTTTTAGGATGCCACTAAGTTTCCTCAGTGTTTGCTAGTATAATGGCTTAGTAACAATGAGTTTGAGTGTGCAATGCAGGCAGACGTGCTGCAAATATCTTTGCACTAGTGGGACAATACAGAAGTCCAACAGCCACGTTTAGGATGCTACTAAGTTTACTTAGTGTTTGCTAGTATAATGGCTTAGTAACAATGAGTTTGAGTGTGCAATGCAGGCAGACGTGCTGCAAATATCTTTGCACTAGTGGGACAATACAGAAGTCCAACAGCCACGTTTAGGATGCAACTAAGTTTACTCAGTGTTTGCTAGTATAATGGCTTAGTAACAATGAGTTTGAGTGTGCAATGCAGGCAGACGTGCTGCAACTATCTTTGCACTAGTGGGACAATACAGAGGTCCAACAGCCACGTTTAAGATACAACTAAGGTTACTCAGTGTTTGCTAGTATAATGGCTTAGTAACAATGAGTTTGAGTGTGCAAAGGGCAGGAGGGTACAGTGGCAGGGTTGTGGGTCTAGGTACAGGAAAGGAAGCCTCCCTTTCTATCCCTCCTAATGGGCAAATGCAGCGAGGAAATCCCTGAGCTTAGCTACACAGACGCTGTCATCTTGTGTAGCTGTTAAAATCTGTTTTCACTGCCCTGACTGTCACCTATGGCCCTGACCCTGCCGGTATTAGCCCTTAGAAGGGCTTAAAGAAACTTCTATCCCTATTATGAATAGCGCTGTGTATAGAGCGTACACAGCAGTATCGGAGACAGGAGCTACGCCGGCGGTGACTGACACCCAGACGCAGAAGAGATAATGGCGTCCGGACGGGCAGATACTCGTTTTTATAATGCAGCCAGGGACATGTGACATGGACATCCTATCACACATGCCGTTGCTTCTCTGGCTAAAAGTCCACTTGGCTGTGTGTGTGTCTGGGATTGGCTGACATGCTGGCCCGCCCCACTACACGCGCACGCTTAGGGAAGGAAGACAAGGAAAAAAAAAACAGCAGTGATCTGAATGCGCTGTTCCCACACACTATACACTGAAATTTCATAATAGTGTGAGTCACAGAGTGACTTACACTATTACAGCGGAAAGCCAGCTAGGAATTAGCTTGTCTTTTTGCTGCTAGAACCGTTCTCGAACGTATCTAGAACTATCGAGCTTTAGCAAAAAGCTCGAGTTCTAGTTCGATCTAGAACAGCCCCCAAAATCACTCGAGCCGCGAACTGGAGAACCTCGAACCGCGAACCGCGCTCAACTCTAGTGATGATGACTACTGGTTTGCCACACTATTAGATCCCCGGTACAAGTCCAAATTTTGTGACATAATTCCAGCCATAGAAAGGGACACACATATGCAGAAGTATCAGCAGAAGCTGTTACTCGATCTTAGCTCGGCTTTTCCACCAAACAACCGTGCAGGTGCAGGGAGTGAATCTCCCAGTTGTAACTTGACAAACATGGGACGGTCTCGTCATCTTCAACAGTCTACCCGTACCAGTAGCACCGTATCTGGTGCTGGTAACAGCAATTTTATTGAATCTTTTCATAATTTTTTTAGACCGTCCCTTGCAAGGCCACCAGAGACAACAAGTCTGATACATAGTCAACGGCTGGAGAGGATGATACAGGAGTATCTCCAAATGAACAACGATGCCATGACTTTGCAAATTGGAGATTTTGTCGTGTCCAGCTGCCAGCGTTGTCTCTCAACGTGTCTTCAGTGCTGCTGGGTGTGTGCTGACAGATAAGCGCATGCGTCTGTCCAGTGACTATGTGGACAGACTAACGTTCATCAAAATGAACAAGTCATGGATCCACAAGGAATTTACTACCCCTGTGTCATCCTGGGGAGAGTAAATGCTTGTGGATTTGGAATGTGCTTGATGCAAATCAAAACATCCTGTTTGCAACTAGGGCTTAAGTGCTGCCACTGATGGGGTGTCTGTGTGGCTCAATCTTTGGAAAAGAAGGGAGACTCCGCTTGGAGTAACCCTTGCTTGCTGTGTTTTTTAAAAGGAGCCAAGATGAACAAGTCATGGTTCAGCAAAGACTTTGCTACCTACCCCGGGGTCATCCTGGGAACGGTTAAGTATGGCGTATTTTTGAATGTGCTTGATGCAAATCTAGCTGTGAAGTGTACAAATGGGGCACAAGTGCTGCCACTGAAGCTGTGAGTGTGTGGCCCAATTTTTGGAAAAAAGGGAGACTCCGCTTGGAGTAACCCTTGCTTACATTGTTTTTAAAAATGATCCAAGATGAACAGAGCTGGGATCAGGAAAGACTTTGCTACCTACCCCGGTGTCATCCTGGGGACGGTTAAGTATGGCGTATTTTTGAATGTGCTTGTTGCAAATCTACCTGTGAAGTGTACAACTGGGGCATAACTGCTGCCACTGAAGGGGTGGGTGTGTGTGTGGCCCAATTTTTGGAAAAATGGGAGACTCCGCTTGGAGTAACCCTTGCTTGCTGTGTTTTTTAAAAGAAGTCAAGATGAACAAGTCATGGTTCAGCAAAGACTTTGCTACCTACCCCGGTGTCATCCTGGGGACGGTTAAGTATGGCGTATTTTTGAATGTGCTTGATGCAAATCTACCTGTGAAGTGTACAACTGGGGCACAACTGCTGCCACTGAAGGGGTGGGTGTGTGTGTGGCCCAATTTTAGGAAAAATGGGAGACTTCGCTTGGCGTAATTCTTGCTTGCTGTGTTTTTTAAAAGGAGTCAAGATGAACAAGTCATGGTTCAGCAAAGACTTTGCTACCTACCCCGGTGTCATCCTGGGGACAGTTAAGTATGGCGTATTTTTGAATGTGCTTGATGCAAATCTAGATGTGAAGTGTACAACTGGGGCACAGGTGCTGCCACTGAATGGGTGGGTGTGTGTGGGGCCCAATTTTTGGAAAAAAAAGGAGACTCCGCTTGAAATGACCCTTGCTTGCCGTGTTTTTAAAAGGAGCCAAGATGAACAAGTCATGGTTCAGCAAAGACTTTGCTACCTACCCCGGTGTCATCCTGGGGACGATTAAGAATGGTGTATTTTTGAATGTGCTTGATGCAAATCTACCTGTGAAGTGTACAACTGGGGCACAACTGCTGCCACTGAAGGGGTGGGTGTGTGTGTGTCCCAATTTTTGGAAAAAGGGGAGACTCCGCTTGGAGTAACCCTTGCTTGCTTTGTTTTTTAAAAGGAGCCAAAATGAACAAAGCTTGGATCAGGAAAGACCTTGCTACCTACCCCGGTGTCATTCTGGATACGGTTAAGGATGGCGTATTTTTGAATGTGCTTGATGCAAATCTAGCTGTAAAGTGTACAACTGGGGCACAACTGCTGCCACTGAAGGGGTGGGTGTGTGTGTGGCCCAATTTTTGGAAAAATGGGAGACTCCGCTTGGAGTAACCCTTGCTTGCTGTGTTTTTTAAAAGGAGTCAAGATGAACAAGTCATGGTTCAGCAAAGACTTTGCTACCTACCCCGGTGTCACCCTGGGGACGGTTAAGTATGGCGGATTTTTGAATGTGCTTGATGCAAATCTACCTGTGAAGTGTACAACTGGGGCACAAGTGCTGCCACTGAATGGGTGGGTGTGTGTGGGGCCCAATTTTTGGAAAAAAAAAGGAGACTCCTCTTGGAGTAACCCTTGCTTGCTGTGTTTTTTAAAAGGAGCCAAGATGAACAGAGCTGGGATCAGGAAAGACTTAGCTACCTACCCCGGTGTCATCCTGGGGACGGTTAAGGTTGGCGTATTTTTGAATGTGCTTGATGCAAATCTAGCTGTGAAGTGTACAACTGGGCCCAAGTGTTGCCACTGAATGGGTGGGTGTGTGTGGGGCCCAATTTTTGGAAAAAAGGGAGACTCCACTTGGAGTAACACTTGCTTGCCGTGTTTTTAAAAAGGAGCCAAGATGAACAAGTCATGGTTCAGCAAAGACTTTTATACCTACCCCGGTGTCATCCTGGGGATGATTAAGAATGGTGTATTTTTGAATGTGCTTGATGCAAATCTACCTGTGAAGTGTACAACTGGGGCACAACTGCTGCCATTGAAGGGGTGGGTGTGTGTGTGTCCCAATTTTTGGAAAAAGGGGAGACTCCGCTTGGAGTAACCCTTGCTTGCTGTGTTTTTTAAAAGGAGCCAAGATGAACAAAGCTGGGATCAGGAATGACCTTGCTACCTACCCCGGTGTCATCCTGGGGACGGTTAAGTATGACGGATTTTTGAATGTGCTTGATGCAAATCTACCTGTGAAGTGTACAACTGGGGCACAAGTGCTGCCACTGAATGGGTGGGTGTGTGTGGGGCCCAATTTTTGGAAAAAAAAAAGGAGACTCCGCTTGGAGTAACCCTTGCTTGCTGTGTTTTTTAAAAGGAGCCAAGATGAACAGAGCTGGGATCAGGAAAGACTTAGCTACCTACCCCGGTGTCATCCTGGGGACGGTTAAGGTTGGCGTATTTTTGAATGTGCTTGATGCAAATCTAGCTGTGAACTGTACAACTGGGGCACAAGTGCTGCCACTGAATGGGTGGGTGTGTGTGGGGCCCAATTTTTGGAAAAAAGGGAGATTCCACTTGGAGTAACCCTTGCTTCATTGTTTTTAAAAATGATCCAAGATGCACAGCACTGGGATCAGGAAAGACTTTGCTACCTACCCCGGTGTCATGCTGGGGATGGTTAAGTATGGCGTATTTTTGAATGTGCTTGATGCAAATCTAGCTGTGAAGTGTACAACTGGGGCACAACTGCTGCCACTGAAGGGGTGGGTGTGTGTGTGGCCCAATTTTTGGAAAAATGGGAGACTCCGCTTGGAGTAACCCTTGCTTCCTGTGTTTTTTAAAAGGAGTCAAGATGAACAAGTCATGGTTCAGCAAAGACTTTGCTACCTACCCCGGTGTCATCCTGGGGATGATTAAGAATGGTGTATTTTTGAATGTGCTTGATGAAAATCTACCTGTGAAGTGTACAACTGGGGCACAACTGCTGTCACTGAAGGGGTGGGTGTGTGTGTGTCCCAATTTTTGGAAAAAGGGGAGACTCCGCTTGGAGTAACCCTTGCTTGCTGTGTTTTTTAAAAGGAGCCAAGATGAACAAAGCTGGGATCAGGAAAGACCTTGCTACCTACCCCGGTGTCATTCTGGATACGGTTAAGGATGGCGTATTTTTGAATGTACTTGATGCAAATCTAGCTGTAAAGTGTACAACTGGTGCACAACTGCTGCCACTGAAGGGGTGGGTGTGTGTGTGGCCCAATTTTTGGAAAAATGGGAGACTCCGCTTGGAGTAACCCTTGCTTGCTGTGTTTTTTAAAAGGAGTCAAGATGAACAAGTCATGGTTTAGCAAAGACTTTGCTACCTACCCCGGTGTCATCCTGGGGACGGTTAAGTATGACGGATTTTTGAATGTGCTTGATGCAAATCTACCTGTGAAGTGTACAACTGGGGCACAAGTGCTGCCACTGAATGGGTGGGTGTGTGTGGGGCCCAATTTTTGGAAAAAAAAAAGGAGACTCCGCTTAAAGTAACCCTTGCTTGCTGTGTTTTTTAAAAGGAGCCAAGATGAACAGAGCTGGGATCAGGAAAGACTTAGCTACCTACCCCGGTGTCATCCTGGGGACGGTTAAGGTTGGCGTATTTTTGAATGTGCTTGATGCAATTCTAGCTGTGAAGTGTACAACTGGGGCACAAGTGCTGCCACTGAATGGGTGGGTGTGTGTGGGGCCCAATTTTTGGAAAAAAGGGAGACTCCGCTTGGAGTAACCCTTGCTTACATTGTTTTTAAAAATGATCCAAGATGCACAGCACTGGGATCAGGAAAGACTTTGCTACCTGTAACGCCTGGTCCCACCAGACCCCAGGGGGGGAGCTCTCCCTCACATCTGCCCAGTCCCAGCATGGCTCCCACATGCACTCCTGCCCCCACTCCCAGGCAGAGAAGGCCTTCCACTTACCGGCCCCAGGGCTCTGCAGACGTTGCTCCCACTCCAAGGCCTGCTGCAGTTTCCTCCTCACACAGAATTGCTGTAGGTGATTCTAGGCTGCGTGCGAGGCCACGCCCCCTTTCTTAAAGTGGCATGCCCCAAATCCTGGAAGTGATCTCAGAGGTCACCTGCTGCCTAATAGGTATTTAAGTTCACTTCCCCCGGCAGCAGGCGCCCGAGCATCGCCTCTATTAGTGCATTGCCAGTGTCCTAATCTGTCTATGCTATTGTTTATGATCCGTACATTTGTTACCTGATTCTAATCCTGTGTCTCACCGTAGTGCCATCTATACCATTCCGGCTGTGGACGTCACCACCTATTCTTACCGTGGACGTCACCGTGCCATACCTGCCGTGGACACTATCTGTACCGTACCGGCTGTGGACGTCACCACCCATTCCTACCGTGGACGTCACCGTGCCATACCTGCCGTGGACACTATCTGTACCGTACCGGCTGTGGACGTCACCACCCATTCCTACCGTGGACGTCACCGTGCCATACCTGCCGTGGACACTATCTGTACCGTACCGGCTGTGGACGTCACCACCCATTCCTACCGTGGATGTCACCGTGCCATACCTGCCGTGGACACTATCTGTACCGTACCGGCTGTGGACGTCACCTGCTGTGAAACATCTCCGGTGCCACTTCCGTGTTCCGCCTGCCGCGGACATCGTACCCGAGCCATGCCTGGCCGTACAGAGACTCCTACCTCCGGTCCCTGGCTGCCGTGCATTTAGGCCTTCTGGGGAGGCGCCGCACAGTCCCTGTATAGGGGTTCGCTGCTGGCCGTCTTCTCAGGGGAGTCCGGTGCACGGTCCAGTGGGTCCACCTCCGGACGTTCGCCGCTCCTTGGTGAGCGTAACAGTTTGCTCGGGCCATGGACTCCGCCGGGATCATGGTTAACCCGCTGAATGACCTGCAACAGGAGCTCTCCCGCCAACGTGAGACCCAAGCAAGGTTCGTGGCTTACATAAAGTCTGTGGAATCCCGTCTGGCATCCATGCAAACCTCCGTATCCTCCGACAGCTCCCAGTTGAGTGAACTACTGCAGGAACTGTCCCGCCAGCATGAGGCCCAGAGACGCATGGCTGAAGATATGGCGGCCGTGGATTCCCGTCTAAATGCCCTGCAGAATCCGGCCTCCTCTACAACTCCCGACTCTGCAGGATTATCGACATACATGTCTCCTTCTCGCCTGGCCTCCCCACCCATGTATGGAGGGGATCCCCGTTTGTGTCGCGGTTTCTTAAACCAGTGCTCCCTGCACTTTGAGCTGTCGCCGCTGCAGCAAGCGACCGATCGCTCGAAAATCGCATTTATCATGTCTCATCTGACTGGTCAGGCTCTGGCTTGGATGAATCCGCTCTGGGAAAAGAATGACCCGACCGTCCAAGTCCTGTCCGTCTTTCTGACCACCTAGCGTAAGGTGTTCAATGAGCCAGGCCGTCTCTCATCTACTGCCTCTTCACTCATGAGAATCCACCAGGGGAATCTCACCGTGGGACAGTATGCAATCGAGTTCCGCACTCTGTCCTCCGAGCTCAAGTGGAACAATGACGCCTTGGTAGCTGCCTTTTGGGAAGGGTTATCCGGAAAAATCAAGGATGAACTGGCCGGCCGGGATGTACCTACCACCCTGGAAGAGCTGATCTCTCTGGCTACCCGTATTGATCTCCTCTTCCAAGAGCGTGCCAGAGAGGTCACCCGGACAAGAAGAACCCCGCGCCTTGTGCCCACCTTCCAAAGGCCGATGTCACTTCCCTCCACCAGGCCTACTGCTCCGCACGAGTCCATGGAGGTCGACCGCGTCACTGAGTCCAGACTGTGACAGAGGAATCGGAGAATGGCAGGAGAGTGCTTTTACTGCGGAAGTGCCAAACATCTGATTCAGGACTGTCCAGTAAAGCCGGGAAACTACAGAGCCTAGGGTCCATCGGAGAGGCCACCCTAGGTCACGCCAAGTCCTCTCCTTTTCTCCAGGTGCCCGTATCCCTGTCCTGCGGCTCCATCCGGTTGTCAGTACATGCGTTCCTGGATTCAGGCTCCGCCGGGAACTTTATCCAGCAGTCCGTGGTGGATCTACACCAGATTCCCGTCCGATGTCTTGCTACCCCCATCAATCTGTCTTCCGTGGATGGAAAACCGCTTTCCGAACCCATCCGGTTCATCACAGAGAACTGTACAATGCAAGTGGGGTTGCTACACTCTGAGACAATCGCCTTCCATGTGCTCCCTGGCATGGCACATGCTCTTCTTCTGGGAATACCCTGGCTTCGGTCACACAAGCCTGTGCTCGACTGGGATTCCGGAGACATCCTGCAATGGGGTGCTTCTTGCCACAATCACTGCCTGACACCAGTGCATCCTCCGCACCCACCAGTCAAACCGGTCAACCTTCCCGGGTTACCTCCCGCCTACTGGTCCTTTTCCGATGTCTTTGACAAAAAGGAAGCTGAGACGTTGCCGCCACACAGACCCTACGATTGTCCCATCGACCTGCTCCCAGGTACAACCCCTCCTCGTGGGCGCATCTACCCACTGTCGCGAGAAGAGACCCAAGCCATGTCTGACTATATAAAGGAGAATTTAGCACGAGGCTTCATCCGAAAATCCTCCTCTCCCGCCGGAGCGGGATTCTTCTTTGTGGGAAAAAAGGATGGGGGTCTACGGCCCTGCATTGACTACCGCGGATTGAATAAGATCACGGTGAAAAACAGGTATCCGCTACCCCTTATACCGGAACTGTTTGACCGTTTCCGAGGTGCCAAGATCTTTTCCAAACTAGATCTCCGGGGTGCGTACAATCTGGTTCGCATTCGGTCGGGAGACGAATGGAAGACCGCGTTCAACACCCGTGATGGGCACTATGAATACCGAGTGATGCCCTTCGGGCTCAGTAACGCACCGGCGGTCTTCCAGGAGTTTGTGAACGACGTCTTCCGTGATCTTCTCTACACCTGCGTAGTTGTGTATTTAGATGACATCCTTATCTTCTCTCCGGACTTGCATACCCATCGAAGACATGTCCGTCTGGTCCTGCGGAGATTGAGAGAGAATCCCCTTTACGCCAAACTCGAGAAATGCCTGTTTGAGCAGACCTCGTTACCCTTCCTTGGCCACATAGTCTCGGATACCGGCCTGAAGATGGATCCTGACAAGGTTTCAGCCGTACTGAAATGGTCCCGTCCGGAAGGGTTGAAGGCTATCCAGCGATTCCTGGGATTCGCCAACTATTACCGGCAATTCATTCCTCATTTCTCATCTCTGGTGCGCCCCATATCCTCTCTCACTCGCAAAGGGGAGAACCCGAAGAAATGGACACCGGAAGCTGAAGAATCGTTCCTGTCCCTTAAACGTGCCTTTGCTTCTGCTCCAGCCTTACACAGACCCGACATTAACCAGCCGTTTATCCTTGAGGTAGATGCCTCCTCATCCGGAGGCGGTGCGGTCCTTACACAGAAAACGTCAGAGGGTAAGACAGTAACCTGCGGCTTCTTTTCTAAGGCTTTCTCCCCAGCAGAACGAAACTACTCAATCGGAGACCGTGAGTTGCTGGCAGTCAAGCTGGCTCTGGAGGAATGGCGATACCTGCTGGAAGGGTCATTGCATCCAGTTACCATCTATACTGACCACAAGAATCTGGCATATCTTCAGACAGCCCGCAGACTAAACCCCCGACAGGCCCGATGGTCATTATTCTTTGCCCGCTTTGATTTCGTTCTGCATTTCCGTCCAGCCGAGAAGAACCTGAAAGCTGATGCGCTGTCTCGATCATCCCTGTCAGAGGACCAAGAGGATGAACCTCGGCACATCATCGAACCTTCCAAACTAATGGCGGCTCCAGTCGGCATGCATCACCTTCCTCCCGGTAAGACGTTTGTTGCTGAGGTCGATAGAGAACGTGTACTCCGGTGGGGACACTCTTCCAGAATAGCAGGTCACGTGGGTCAAAAGAAATCTCTGCAATTGATATCCCGATATTACTGGTGGCCAGGGTTACGTCAAGACGTCCAGGACTTTTGTTCATCCTGTTCCTCCTGTGCCCGGAACAAGGTCCCGAAGACCCTTCCGGCGGGCCCTTTGCTTCCTTTACCTGTACCATCCGCTCCATGGCAACATATCGGCATGGATTTCATCACGGACCTGCCAAAATCGTCTGGCTGCACAGTCATCTGGGTGGTAGTGGACCGGTTCTCCAAGATGGCCCACTTCACACCACTCTCCGGGCTACCGTCCGCTCCGGTTCTTGCTGACTTCTTCATCCAACACATCTTCCGGCTTCATGGCTTGCCTCTCCATATCGTGTCCGACAGAGGGGTCCAGTTCACCGCTCGGTTCTGGAGAGCAGTCTGCAAGATGATGGATGTGGAATTGGACTTTTCCTCTGCCTACCACCCTCAGTCCAATGGGCAAGTGGAGCGCATTAACCAAATCCTGACTAACTATCTCCGCCACTTCGTGGACGAACACCACAGCGACTGGGTCAAACTGCTTCCGTGGGCCGAGTTCTCCTATAACAACCATGACAGTGAGTCCTCTGCTAAATCTCCGTTCCAGGTGGTGTATGGACAGCGACCCAAAGTGCCGTGTCCTGTGACAAGTTCCTCAGGCAACCCTGCAGCTGATGACCTCGTGAGGTCCTTCTCCGCCGTCTGGGCTGAGACCAAGTCGGCTCTGGAACGGTCCTCTGTCCGCATGAAGAAACACGCTGACAAGAAACGTCTGGATGTTCCTTTCTTCCGACCCGGAGATAAAGTCTGGCTCTCGTCCAAGTATGTCCGCCTGAAACAGCCGTCTTACAAGCTGGGTCCCCGCTTCATTGGTCCCTTTGAAGTGCTCCGACGGATCAATGAGGTGTCCTACAAGTTGAAGCTGCCGTCGACACTTCGCATCCCGAACTCCTTCCATGTGTCCCTCCTCAAGCCGGTGGTCCTGAGTCGTTTCCATGGTGATCCTGGGGTCTCGCCTCCTCCTGTTGGTGATGATGACGTCTATGAGGTAAAAGCCATCCTTGCGGCTAAGGAGGTCCGAGGTAAAACCTATTACCTGGTGGACTGGAAGGGGTTCGGTCCTGAAGAGAGGACGTGGGTACCTGCGGAGGACGTGGATGCTCCTCGTCTCCTCCGGAGCTTCCTGAGGAGGAGGGGGCTTCAGGGGGGGGGTACTGTAACGCCTGGTCCCACCAGACCCCAAGGGGGGAGCTCTCCCTCACATCTGCCCAGTCCCAGCATGGCTCCCACATGCACTCCTGCCCCCACTCCCAGGCAGAGAAGGCCTTCCACTTACCGGCCCCAGGGCTCTGCAGACATTGCTCCCACTCCAAGGCCTGCTGCAGTTTCCTCCTCACACAGAATTGCTGTAGGTGATTCTAGGCTGCGTGCGAGGCCACGCCCCCTTTCTTAAAGTGGCATGCCCCAAATCCTGGAAGTGATCTCAGAGGTCACCTGCTGCCTAATAGGTATTTAAGTTCACTTCCCCCGGCAGCAGGCGCCCGAGCATCGCCTCTATTAGTGCATTGCCAGTGTCCTAATCTGTCTATGCTATTGTTTATGATCCGTACATTTGTTACTTGATTCTAATCCTGTGTCTCACCGTAGTGCCATCTATACCATTCCGGCTGTGGACGTCACCACCTATTCCTACCGTGGACGTCACCGTGCCATACCTGCCGTGGACACTATCTTTACCGTACCGGCTGTGGACGTCACCACCCATTCCTACCGTGGACGTCACCGTGCCATACCTGCCGTGGACACTATCTGTACCGTACCGGCTGTGGACGTCACCTGCTGTAAAACATCTCCGGTGCCACTTCCATGTTCCGCCTGCCGCGGACATCGTACCCGAGCCACGCCTGGCCGTACAGAGACTCCTACCTCCGGTCCCTGGCTGCCGTGCATTTAGGCCTTCTGGGGAGGCGCCGCACAGTCCCTGTATAGGGGTTCGCTGCTGGCCGTCTTCTCAGGGGAGTCCGGTGCACGGTCCCGTGGGTCCACCTCCGGACGTTCGCCGCTCCTCGGTGAGCGTAACACTACCTACCCCGGTGTCATGCTGGGGATGGTTAAGTATGGCGTATTTTTGAATGTGCTTGATGCAAATCTAGCTGTGAAGTGTACAACTGGGGCACAAGTGCTGCCACTGATGGGGTGTGTGTGGGGCCCAATTTTTGGAAAAGAGGGAGATTCCGCTTGAAATAACCCTTGCTTGCCGTGTTTTTAAAAGGAGCCAAGATGAACAAGTCATGGTTCAGCAAAGACTTTGCTACCTACCCCGGTGTCATCCTGGGGACGATTAAGAATGGTGTATTTTTGAATGTGCTTGATGCAAATCTACCTGTGAAGTGTACAACTGGGGCACAACTGCTGCCACTGAAGGGGTGGGTGTGTGTGTGTCCCAATTTTTGGAAAAAGGGGAGACTCCGCTTGGAGTAACCCTTGCTTGCTGTGTTTTTTAAAAGGAGCCAAGATGAACAAAGCTGGGATCAGGAAAGACCTTGCTACCTACCCCGGTGTCATTCTGGATGCGGTTAAGGATGGCGTATTTTTGAATGTGCTTGATGCAAATCTAGCTGTAAAGTGTACAACTGGGGCACAACTGCTGCCACTGAAGGGGTGGGGGTGTGTGTGGCCCAATTTTTGGAAAAATGGGAGACTCCGCTTGGAGTAACCCTTGCTTGCTGTGTTTTTTAAAAGGAGTCAAGATGAACAAGTCATGGTTCAGCAAAGACTTTGCTACCTACCCCGGTGTCACCCTGGGGACGGTTAAGTATGGCGGATTTTTGAATGTGCTTGATGCAAATCTACCTGTGAAGTGTACAACTGGGGCACAAGTGCTGCCACTGAATGGGTGGGTGTGTGTGGGGCCCAATTTTTGGAAAAAAAAAGGAGACTCCTCTTGGAGTAACCCTTGCTTGCTGTGTTTTTTAAAAGGAGCCAAGATGAACAGAGCTGGGATCAGGAAAGACTTAGCTACCTACCCCGGTGTCATCCTGGGGACGGTTAAGGTTGGCGTATTTTTGAATGTGCTTGATGCAAATCTAGCTGTGAAGTGTACAACTGGGCCCAAGTGTTGCCACTGAATGGGTGGGTGTGTGTGGGGCCCAATTTTTGGAAAAAAGGGAGACTCCGCTTGGAGTAACCCTTGCTTGCTGTGTTTTTTAAAAGGAGTCAAGATGAACAAGTCATGGTTCAGCAAAGACTTTGCTACCTACCCCGGTGTCATCCTGGGGATGATTAGGAATGGTGTATTTTTGAATGTGCTTGATGAAAATCTACCTGTGAAGTGTACAACTGGGGCACAACTGCTGTCACTGAAGGGGTGGGTGTGTGTGTGTCCCAATTTTTGGAAAAAGGGGAGACTCCGCTTGGAGTAACCCTTGCTTGCTGTGTTTTTTAAAAGGAGCCAAGATGAACAAAGCTGGGATCAGGAAAGACCTTGCTACCTACCCCGGTGTCATTCTGGATACGGTTAAGGATGACGTATTTTTGAATGTGCTTGATGCAAATCTAGCTGTAAAGTGTACAACTGGGGCACAACTGCTGCCACTGAAGGGGTGGGTGTGTGTGTGGCCCAATTTTTGGAAAAATGGGAGACTCCGCTTGGAGTAACCCTTGCTTGCTGTGTTTTTTAAAAGGAGTCAAGATGAACAAGTCATGGTTCAGCAAAGACTTTGCTACCTACCCCGGTGTCATCCTGGGGATGATTAAGAATGGTGTATTTTTGAATGTGCTTGATGAAAATCTACCTGTGAAGTGTACAACTGGGGCACAACTGCTGTCACTGAAGGGGTGGGTGTGTGTGTGTCCCAATTTTTGGAAAAAGGGGAGACTCCGCTTGGAGTAACCCTTGCTTGCTGTGTTTTTTAAAAGGAGCCAAGATGAACAAAGCTGGGATCAGGAAAGACCTTGCTACCTACCCCGGTGTCATTCTGGATACGGTTAAGGATGACGTATTTTTGAACGTGCTTGATGCAAATCTAGCTGTAAAGTGTACAACTGGGGCACAACTGCTGCCACTGAAGGGGTGGGTGTGTGTGTGGCCCAATTTTTGGAAAAATGGGAGACTCCACTTGGAGTAACCCTTGCTTGCTGTGTTTTTTAAAAGGAGTCAAGATGAACAAGTCATGGTTCAGCAAAGACTTTGCTACCTACCCCGGTGTCATCCTGGGGACGGTTAAGTATGGCGGATTTTTGAATGTGCTTGATGCAAATCTAGCTGTGAAGTGTACAACTGAGGCACAAGTGCTGCCACTGAATGGGTGGGTGTGTGTGGGGCCCAATTTTTGGAAAAAAGGGAGACTCCGCTTGGAGTAACCCTTGCTTACATTGTTTTTAAAAATGATCCAAGATGCACAGCACTGGGATCAGGAAAGACTTTGCTACCTACCCCGGTGTCATGCTGGGGATGGTTAAGTATGGCGTACTTTTGAATGTGCTTGATGCAAATCTAGCTGTGAAGTGTACAACTGGGGCACAAGTGCTGCCACTGATGGGGTGTGTGTGGGGCCCAATTTTTGGAAAAAAAAGAGATTCCGCTTGAAATAACCCTTGCTTGCCGTGTTTTTAAAAGGAGCCAAGATGAACAAGTCATGGTTCAGCAAAGACTTTGCTACCTACCCCGGTGTCATCCTGGGGACGGTTAAGAATGGCGTATTTTTGAATGTGCTTGATGCAAATCTACCTGTGAAGTGTACAACTGGGGCACAACTGCTGCCACTGAAGGGGTGGGTGTGTGTGTGTGGCCCAATTTTTGGAAAAATGGGAGACTCCGCTTGGAGTAACCCTTGCTTACTGTGTTTTTTAAAAGGAGTCAAGATGAACAAGTCATGGTTCAGCAAAGACTTTGCTACCTACCCCGGTGTCATCCTGGGGACGGTTAAGTATGGCGTATTTTTTAATGTGCTTGATGCAAATCTAGCTGTGAATTGTACAACTGGGGCACAAGTGCTGCCACTGAATGGGTGGGTGTGTGTGGGGCCCAATTTTTGGAAAAAAAAGGAGACTCCGCTTGGAGTAACCCTTGCTTGCTGTGTTTTTTAAAAGGAGCCAAGATGAACAGAGCTGGGATCAGGAAAGACTTAGCTACCTACCCCGGTGTCATCCTGGGGACGGTTAAGGATGGCGTATTTTTGAACGTGCTTGATGCAAATCTAGGTGTGAAGTGTACAACTGGGGCACAAGTGCTGCCACTGATGGGGTGTGTGTGGGGCCCAATTTTTGGAAAAATGGGAGACTCCACTTGGAGTAACCCTTGCTTGCTGTGTTTTTAAAAGGAGCCAAGATGAACAAAGCTGGGATCAGGAAAGACGTTGCTACCTACCCCGGTGTCATTCTGGATACGGTTAAGGATGACGTATTTTTGAATGTGCTTGATGCAAATCTAGCTGTAAAGTGTACAACTGGGGCACAACTGCTGCCACTGAAGGGGTGGGTGTGTGTGTGGCCCAATTTTTGGAAAAATGGGAGACTCCACTTGGAGTAACCCTTGCTTGCTGTGTTTTTTAAAAGGAGTCAAGATGAACAAGTCATGGTTCAGCAAAGACTTTGCTACCTACCCCGGTGTCATCCTGGGGACGGTTAAGTATGGCGGATTTTTGAATGTGCTTGATGCAAATCTAGCTGTGAAGTGTACAACTGGGGCACAAGGGCTGCCACTGAATGGGTGGGTGTGTGTGGGGCCCAATTTTTGGAAAAAAGGGAGACTCCGCTTGGAGTAACCCTTGCTTACATTGTTTTTAAAAATGATCCAAGATGCACAGCACTGGGATCAGGAAAGACTTTGCTACCTACCCCGGTGTCATCCTGGGGACGGTTAAGTATGGCGTATTTTTTAATGTGCTTGATGCAAATCTAGCTGTGAATTGTACAACTGGGGCACAAGTGCTGCCACTGAATGGGTGGGTGTGTGTGGGGCCCAGTTTTTGGAAAAAAAAGGAGACTCCGCTTGGAGTAACCCTTGCTTGCTGTGTTTTTTAAAAGGAGCCAAGATGAACAGAGCTCGGATCAGGAAAGACTTAGCTACCTACCCCGGTGTCATCCTGGGGACGGTTAGGTTGGCGTATTTTTGAATGTGCTTGATGCAAATCTAGCTGGGAAGTGTACAACTGGGGCACAAGTGCTGCCACTGAATGGGTGGGTGTGTGTGGGGCCCAATTTTTGGAAAAAAGGGAGACTCCGCTTGGAGTAACCCTTGCTTGCCGTGTTTTTGAAAAGGAGCCAAGATGAACAAGTCATGGTTCAGCAAAGACTTTGCTACCTACCCCGGGGTCATCCTGGGAACGTTTAAGTATGGCGTTTTTTTTGAATGTGCTTGATGCAAATCTAGCTGTGAAGTGTACAACTGGGGCACAAGTGCTGCCACTGAATGGGTGAGTGTGTGTGTGGCCCAATTTTTGGAAAAAAGGGAGACTCCGCTTGGAGTAACCCTTGCTTACATTGTTTTTAAAAATGATCCAAGATGCACAGCGCTGGTATCAGGAAAAACTTTGCTACCTACCCCGGTGTCATGCTGGGGACAGTTAAGTATGGCGTATTTTTGAATGTGCTTGATGCAAATCTAGCTGTGAAGTGTACAACTGGGGCACAAGTGCAGCCACTGAAGGGGTGGGTGTGTGTGGGGCCCAATTTTTGGAAAAAAAAGGGAGACTCCGCTTGGAGTAACACCTTGCTTACATTGTTTTTAAAAATGATCCAAGATGCCCAGAGCTGGGATCAGGAAAGACTTTGCTACCTACCCCGGTGTCATCCTGGGGACGGTTAAGTATGGCGTATTTTTTAATGTGCTTGATGCAAATCTAGCTGTGAAGTGTACAACTGGGGCACAAGTGCTGCTACTGACGGGGTGTGTATGTGGCCCAATTTTTGGAAAAAAGGGAGACTCCGCTTGGAGTCACCTTGCGGTGTTTTACATGATTTTAGAAGGGCGTGCCATTCCTATATCTGTGTCTCCTCCTCTTTTTCCTTGTCCAGCTCTTTTGTTTTCGCATGAGTATATGTCCTTGTCACTTTCCCATGTGTTTGTGTTGTGTTGTGAGTTGTTTGTCACCTTTTGGACACCTTTGAGGGTGTTTTCTAGGTGTTTTTATGTGTTTGTGATTGCCTGCCATTGTTTCCTATGCGGTTCGAGTTCGGTTCGTCGAACTGAACTCGAACGAGACCTCCGTTCGACGAACCGAACTCGAGCCGAACCACGGCCGGTTCGCTCATCTCTAGTTCTGATCACTGTATGTGATTGTGAGAGCAAAGAATCAGTCACTACTTGCTTCATTGTCATGCATTTGAGTCTGTGGTCTGTGATCGGCCTCTCAGTCCATTGAACCACAGTGGATGCACCTTTTCTTCTTGCTTAGTTTCTGTTAGCCTTGCTTTAGTTCTGTTAGGGTAACAGGCAGAGGTGTATCTAGGCTTTCTGGCACCCGGGGCAAGACTTCAGTTTGGCACCCCCCCATGTGACCAATCATTCATATGTGATTTGCATACTCACAGTCACGTGATGACGAGCTGCTCTTAATTTAATTCTCTCAATGTTCAAAGAGAAACATAGGAAGAAAAGCCAGTTGTCACATGCAAGTATGAAAATCACATATGAGTGGAGTGGCCAAATGATGACTGCTGGAACCAGAAGCAGAGCTGAATCCTGACAGGCAGTATATTACATGCTGTTATGATTGGGCTTAATTTTATAAGTAAAGGGGTTGTCCATTAGTGATGAGCGAGTATGCTTGTTACTACTCAGTACTCGCACGAGTATCACTGTACTCGGGCTACTCGGCGGGGACCGAGTAATCTTGCGATACTCGTGCTGTACTCGTGGTCTTCATCCCTGCATGTTGGTGCTCTTTTGAGAGCCAGCCCTCATGCAGGGATTGGCTGGCAGACCACTGCAATGCCACAGCCCTGTTAGTTGTGGAATTGCAGTGATTGGCCGGCCCGCACAGCGTGACCGAGCCTTTATACCGGCGGGCGCGCTGTGCTCTGCACACAGCCATCTTATATTCCCTGCTTTCCCCGCCCACAGGCGCCTATGATTGGTTGCAGTGAGACACGCCCCCACGGTGAGTGACAGGTGTCTCACTGCACCCAATCACAGCAGCTGGTGGGCGTGTCTATACTGTGCAGTAAAATAAATAAATAAATAATTAAAAAAACACGCGTGCGTTCCCCCCAATTTTAATACCAGCCAGATAAAGCCATACAGCTGAAGGCTGGTATTCTCAGGATGGGGAGCCCCACGTTATGGGGAGCCCCACGTTATGGGGAGCCCCCCAGCCTAACAATATCAGTCAGCAGCCGCCCAGAATTGCCGCATACATTAGATGCGACAGTTCTGGGACTGTACCCGGCTCTTCCCGATTTACCCTAGTGCGTTGGCAAATCGGGGTAATAAGGAGTTAATGGCAGCCCATAGCTGCCACTAAATCCTAGATTAATCATGTCAGGCGTCTCCCCGAGATACCTTCCATGATTAATCTGTAAATTACAGTTAAAAAACACACACACCCGAAAATTCCTTTATTAGAAATAAAAAACAATAACAAAGTCCCTCATCACCAATTTATTAACCCCGGCAAAGCCCTCCATGTCCGGCGTAATCCACGGACCTCCAGCGTTGCGTCCAGCTCTGCTGCATGCAGGTGACAGGAGCTGCAGAATACACCGCCGCTCCGGTCAGCTTCACACAGCAACTGAGGTGAGTAGCGCGATCAGCTGCTGTCAGTCAGGTAACTCACGGCCACCGCTGGATCCAGCGGTGGCCGCGATTAACCTCAGTGACAGCTCAGCTGATCGCTATACTCACCTCAGTTGCTGCGTGGAGCTGACCGGAGCGGCGGTGAGTAGCGCGATCAGCTGAGCTGTCATTGAGGTTACCCGCGGCCACCGCTGCATCCACCGCTGGATCCAGGTAACCTCAGTGACAGCTCAGCTGATCGCGATACTCACCTCAGTTGCTGCGTGGAGCTGACCGGTGTGGCGGTGAGTAGCGCGATCAGCTGAGCTGTCACCTAGGTTACCCACGGCCACCGCTGCATCCACCGCTGGATCCAGGTAACCTCAGTGACAGCTCAGCTGATCGCGCGGCTGTCTTCAGTTGCTGTGTGAAGCTGACAGGAGCGGCGGTGTATTCTGCAGCTCCTGTCACCTGCATGCAGCACAGCTGGATGCGACGCTGGAGGACTGTGGAGTACGCCGGACATGGAGGGTTTGTCGGGGTCAATAAATTGGTGATGAGGGTCTTTGTTAGTGTTTTTTGTTTCTAATAAAGGATTTTTCGGGTGTGTGTGTTTTTTAACTGTAATTTACAGATTAATCATGGAAGGAATCTCGGGGAGACGCCTGATATGATTAATCTAGGATTTAGTGGCAGCTATGGGCTGCCATTAACTCCTTATTACCCCGATTTGCCAACGCACTAGGGTAAATCGGGAAGAGCCGGGTACAGTCCCAGAACTGTCGCATATAATGTATGCGGCAATTCTGGGCGGCTGCTGACTGATATTGTTAGGCTGGGGGGCTCCCCATAACGTGGAGCTCCCCATCCTGAGAATACCAGCCTTCAGCCGTATGGCTTTATCTGGCTGGTATTAAAATTGGGGGGACCGCACGCCGTTTTTTTTAATTATTTAATTATTTATTTCACTGCACAGTATACACACACCCACCGGCTGCTGTGTTGGGGTGCAGTGAGACACCTGTCACTCAGTGTGGGGGCGTGTCTCACTGCAACCAATCATAGGTGCCGAAAAGCAGGAAAGCAGGGAATACGAGATTGTTTAATGAGCGGCCAGCTTTTTCAAAAGAGGAAAAGCCGCCGGAGGTTAGTGAACAGCTGTGCAGCGCCGCGGCAGTGATCGGGGAACGGTAAGTAAGAGAGAGGGGGGAGACTGACTGATAGACTATGAGAGGGGGACAGACAAGACAGAGAGAGACAGACAGAGCGAGACCGACCGACGGGAGATAGAATGAAAAAAAAAACGACCGACATCGCTAGTAAAAAGCACAAAACATGCGTTTTGGACATCGGAGTGCCACACAATGTTTTACGTAAAATCTTTCATGTATTAATCTAAAAAAGTAACATACACCAGCTCTATCTCACTATTGGGTATGTGCCCTTAACATTTCCGCCATGAAAATTCATTTTGGTGTCATTTTGGAAGGTTTTCTGGTGAGTCCGTAAAAATGGCGTAAAACTCAGACAAAATTGTTCATAGCTGTGACTTTTGAGTGATAAATGCTTCAAGGGGTCTTCCCCATGCTGTTGCCATGTCATTTGAGCACTCTTCTGAGACTTTTGTGACATTTTTAGGGTTTCTACATGCTGCTGGGGGTCATTTCAGAAAAATACTCGGGTCTCCCATAGGATAACATTGGGCTCGGTGCTCGGGCCGAGTACACGAGTATCTTGGGATGCTCGGCCCGAGCCTCGAGCACCCGAGCTTTTTGGTACTCGCTCATCACTATTGTCCATGGTTGAGATAAAAATCTGCATTCACTATGTGACTGCAGTCTTCTGAATTCTCAGTGCTCACACTGCCCGCTGTCAGGATTCTCTTTTAAATCAAGTTTCTGGGTGCCGCTGCCTCTCTGGGGGAGCTCGTCCGGGAACCCGCTACCGTTGATGTTGCTGGTGGTCTTGACCTGCCTCCTTGCACTAATGTTAGATGTTTCCCAGTGGCCCATCGGCTTGAAGCTTTCAGGGTCCTGCTCCCTACACTTAAGTAGAGGAGCTGTGCTCTCGATGGCTGACACTTGGGATTTCAGTTGGCTGCATGGGTTGGAAAGCCCTATGCTCCTCATTGTGTTGGTGCCTTCGATCTCTGAGCTCTTGGAGACAGTTCATAGAGATACTATCCTCCACAGGTTGATTATCAGGTTGCGTAAATCTACTCCCTGATCTAGGTTCGAGTACCCCGCCTTGCTCGGTACCAGTTCGGTTACTAGGTACTCCGGTGCCGACCATTCTCCAAAACTAAGTCTGGCTCCTTTCTCCAATACCCTGCAACCGGGTCTCTGACTCCTCTGGTCCCAAACCACCATCTGCAACCTAACCAATGTCTCCCAGGGAGCTCCAACTCCCCTAGCTCCTCCCTCCCTGAGGGCTACCACTCAAATGACTCTGCCCCTCCCACCAGTCTGTCTGACCCCTAGGTGGGTGGCCCTATTCGAGCTAGACCACCCACTGGTGTGCCTAACAGGGTGTGGTGTAAGGTGACTAGGATTTGAATGCTGATGGAGCAACAACAAAGGTTAGGATCTCAGAACCATGGAGGGTGGGTTCTGCACTATAAGAAAAAGGAGTGCAGTTCCCTGTGACACCCTGACTAATCCAGGGCATCGCATATACAGCACTAGGGTGGGGGTATACAGCACTGGGGTGGTGGGGGCAAACAAACATGTCTGGGGTATACACTACTAGTGTGGTGGGGACAACCAGCTCTGGGGGTAAACAGCTCTGGGGTGGTGGGGATAAACAGTTCTGGGGGTTTACAGCACTGGGTTGGTGGGGACAAACAGTTCTAGGGGTAAACAGCACTGGGGTGGGGGGACACTGTACTGGGGGTATACAGCACTAGGGTGAGGGTATACAGCACTGGGGTGGTGGGGACAAATATTTCTGGGGGTATACAGCTCGTGGGGTGGTGGGGACAAACAGTTCTGGGGGTATGCACCACTGGGGTGCGTGGGACAGATAGTACTGGGGTATACAGTACTGGGGTGGGGAGGATGACATACAGCTTGGCGGTATGTTGATGCTTCGGCTCCTCTGTGGGTTGAGCCTAGAATGTATGGGCTCCTTCCACTAACCAGTGGGCATGACTACCTTCATGACAAATTAAGTCATACCTGATAGGAGCCCGTACATTCTAGCATCTACCGTCATCTGTGGGATGGGAGCGGTAGTACACAGTGCATGCTAGCTCCGCCCACAGACAAACGTAGACCCTGCACGCAGCAGTGAAGCTGCGTGCAAGTGAGGAGTTAAGAGCCAGCAAATAAGAAAAATGCGGCTGCCGCCAGGAGTGCTGCTGTCCACGAAACTCGGCCCGGGGACTGTAGCATATATCACCGCCCTTGCTGACAGCCAGGTGCTGACGCTGAACCTGGCCACTGGGTAGATTCAGATGCCCCTCCAGCCCCCCCTAGGTACGCCTCTGGTAACAGGTGTATTCATTTACTTGTTTACCTGCCCAATCACTTTTTGAGTGTAGCTTTAAATACTTTCCTCCTGCTGGTATTTCCTGCTCATTTTTAACTCCAGCCATATTGCTGCTTGTTTCTGCCAGTCAGTGGAAGACCAGCTAGGATACTTCTCTTCGCTGTTTATGTTCTTCACTCTGCACCTATCTTATCTTTCTGGTCAGTAAGTCGGCGGCATATTCTTTAACAATATACATCCTCTTTGATATTTTGTTGTTTGTTTGTTTTTTTTACTTTGGGAACACTCTCTACATTAGCACACCTTCCCTACTGTAATTACTTTGCACTCTGCTCTGCCCTCTTGTTCCTTAGAAAGAATGTGAAGTGCTCGACGGCCGATCACACAGAGTAGGCCCAATTTGTCATTGTTAGGTTTGTGCTCAGGGCTATTCTAACTCCTGCAGGAACCACTAGGGACTCCGGGGTTGGGATCTCTAGTCTGTACAGGAATCAGCAGTCAGTTACATTTTTTCAATGTGATAACTTTTTCCTTTGTGAGTTGCTGTAAGAACATAAAATTCACACTGTTAACCCCTTAACGACCCCGGGCAGTAAAATTATGTCACAGCGGTCATAGTGTTAATCTACCCCAGCTGCTGCCGGCAGCCGGGGAAGATCAGCACACATCTCAGCTGATTTGTACAACTTACATGTGTGCCTGCCAGGTATGAGTGGAATCGTTATCCGCCTCTGCCTTTTAACCCGTTAAATGGCTCTGTCAATATGTGACAACACCATTATAATAGAGATCACTCTATAACTTTACTCACAGGCCTCCACTGGAAGTCACGTGATGTGATCACGTGGATCCGGTGGTTGTCATGGTAGCACAGGGTCATGTGATGACTCTTGTGCTCACATGACTTAGGTCCTGTAAAAAAATAGCTGAGTACTGGCTGTCACAAGAGATGATCATTTCTCGTGGTCTGAGCAGTGCTGCTCTGATCAGGAGAAATGAATGAATGATCAGACAGCTGATCGTTATAGACCCCTATGGGGACTAGTAAAATAAAAAAAAGTTTTAAAAAAGGTTTTGAAAAATTAAAAATTTTTAAAAACCTAAAAGTTCAAATCACCCACCATTCGCCCCATTGAAAATTAAAGGGTTATAAAATAATACACAAATTTGGTATCGCCGCATTCAGAAACACCTGATTTTTGAAAATATAAAATCAATCAATCTGAATGGTAAACAGCGTATCTGCAAAAAATTCCAAATGCCAAAATTGCATTTTTGGTTGCCATAAATTTTGCCAAATGCAATAACAGGCGATCAAAATGTATCATCTGCGCAAAAATGGTACGGTTAAAAATGTCAAATAAGCCATCACTGAGCCATAAATCCCGAAAAACTACGGGTTGCGGAAAATGGTGCAAAACATACGCCACTTTTTTCAGACAAACTTCTGATTTTTTTTTTATCCTCTTAGATAAAAGTAAACCTATTCATGTTTGGTGTTTACGAACTCACACCAACCTGAAGCATCACACTGAAACATCAGTTTTACCATATAGTGAACACTGTAAATAAAATATCTCAAATACAATAGCCCAAACTTTTTTTGCAATTTTTCCGCATTTGGATTTTTTTTTGCCATTTTCCAGTACACTATATGGTAAAATTCATAGTTTCATTTAAAAGTACAGCTTGTTCAGCAAAATACGAGCCCCATATGACCATATTGACTGAAAAATAAAAAAAAGTTATGTCTCTTGGAAGAAGAATGGCTCTAAAAAAAAACCCGGAAAGCTCAAAATCAGCCAGTCGTGAAGGGGTTGATGGCCCCTTTCATTATACCTTTCATGACTTATAATGTACTCATATGTCATGGTTAAGAAGGGGTTCCCAACCTATGCCATATGGGTACAGTCCCTGACAAAAGTTCTGTCGCTTATCCATGTTATGTAAATGAAAGTTTATAACCTGACTTTAAATTCATCCATTGGTTTAATAAATTACTCTTTTGAAAGCTGAAACCCTCCCAAATTTGGTTTACGTTATGAAAATAAAGTTCCTGCAAAGCTGAAATATTGATCATTTAATGAACACAGAAAGGTCAGATTTTAGCAAGACAAAAGTTTTGTCATCTTGTCATATAATGCACTCAATTCTAGTTTACATCCTCACCTATGTTCACTAAATGATTGGTTAATTAGTGGGTGTGTATAAAAAGAAACTCAGCACCCCAGACCTTCACTTGAACTGCAACTGGACCTTTGACAACATGCCAAAAAGTCCACTCTGTGACCAAAGCCTTGATTATCAAGAGGCTGAAGAAGAGATCCACTGCAGAGGTGGCTGGCACCTTTAATGTGTCTCAGCATCAAGTACAAAGAATTAAAAAAAGATTTGAAGAGACTGGAGATGTTTTTGACAAGCCCAGGTCCGGCAGACCCCACAAGACCACTGCTCAGGAGGAATGTTTGTTGGTTAGGAAATCCAAAGCAAGCCTCTCTTCCTCTCCAGCAGAGCTCCAAAAGGCCAGGTCACCTCAAGTCCCTGTGTCAATTAGAACAGTTTGTAGGATTCTGTCTCGAAATGACCTCCATGGTAGAATCAGTGCCCAGAAACCAGCACTAAACAAAAGGCAATTAAAAAACCGTATGGCATTTGCCAAGTCCCACTGCCTGCTAAACAGATGGAAAAGTGGCAAAAGGTGGATTTCTCTGATGAATCTTCAGTTGAATTACACCACAGCCTCCACAAATACTGCAGGAGACCTACTGGAGCCCGTATGGATCCAGAAAACAGTTAGGTTTGGTGGTGGAAAGATCATGCATGGTCTGAGGTTACATTCAGTATAGGGGTGTGCAAACTAGGCAAAAGGACCCTAGGGAAGATCATTCTTCAAGTTGGTTTTCCAGAATCTGCCGGGGCAGGGAGGTTTCAAACTTCCCTGGCCACAAAAAGCCCAAAAGCACAGTGCCAGATAGGATTCGGGGCCTTGGACAGCACAAGGCCCCATTGTGGAGCCGCAGGACCTGCAAATAAGGGCAAGAATACTACTCAAGATGAACTAGGGTCCTCAAGTAGCTTTAAGCCACGGGGATCCAACATACACGGCGCTAAGAGGAAGGGACTCACTGAGCACCACGCCAGACTGACCTCTGAAGGGATTCAGGTTCGACGGAGCCCATCACAGCTAGTGACCAGTACTATCCCGGCGAGCGGCACAGCACAAAGAGTGAACAAAGACACCTGGAACTTCAGCAATTGACTTTGACTCTTGATTACAGGTGCCACCATCCCACGCTTCAGTGGCAAACACCACCATTACTCCCCTCATAATGCTCCCCATGGCCTGCTCCACCTGTGAGGAACGATACCATCTCAGGCTGCTACAACCATCTGCCCCGGAAGACAGCGACAGCAGCAGCGGCTAATCCCTGGCCGCATACCACAGGTGGCGTCATGACATTCATCCTACTACTATCACCATCATCTTCCCTCCTTATTGGTGTACACCTTGGGGCAAGAAGCCGGGCCGACCACCGCGACATTCCAGATCATCACACCAGCCCGGTGATGAGTAACGCAGGTACGAGATCCCCCTTGCCTGACACCCCCTGCCCCATGGGTGCTACACAAGTCTTGCCTAATTTATGGGGTGTGTGCTCCAAAAGTTAAATGGCTCTCCCTTCCTCCCGAGTACAAAAGAAAAACAAGAAGCTTCAGCTCACCCAATATCCTATACATATGCTCCCTTGCAATCTAAAGACTAAATATGTCATGACTAAGAGCTCAAGTGGTTAAAACGTGTAGACCGTTCTATATGTCTTGTTAAAGAAACTTTTTCTTGCTTTCTAGTTTTTTTTCATTAAATGTGATGTTTTTATTACTATATTGTATATCCTCTGCATCCTTGGTGCTGGAAACAAACAAGCTTTCACCTTCCTCCTGAGCCCTGGTATATGGCCAAACAGTGCTGTACAGTCACATGTGGGGTATTGCTGAAGTGACCAGGCAGGGAGGCCTCTGGCTGTGTAGTCGTGGCAGCACTATGATGCAGGCCCATCCCTGTCTTCATCACTTCTTTAGAGTTAAAGCAGTGTGTGTCAGTGTCTTCGTTCTCCATTACACAAAAAGACTTCAGGCAAGAGTTGAATGCAATCAAAGAGAACATTTATTCAGCACAGTCCAATAATCCGGACAGCAGACAGTAAAGAAGCAGGCAGTTGCAGACTTTCAGTGGAGCTGGGGACACCCTGACCAAACGCCACCTCGGGTGGGGATATGCCCTCCGTACTCTACTTCCTTCGGGCGCCCACGATTCAGCCAAGCATACACCGGACCCACACCGGCAGAATAGGCTCTGAGGTTGCGTCCACCTCCTTATCTCCGGTGTCCCGTGCTGTTTCGCTCACACTCTGCCCAAGTGCACACACTGCTGTCCCGGATCTCACAGCTTGACAGACACTCCGGTAAAAACCACTCCGGTCAGCGGATCACGGCAATATTAGTGGAGCTGGGGACACTCTGACCAAACGTCACCTCGGGTGGGGATATGCCCTCCGTACTCTACTTCCTTCGGGACACCCACTATTCAGCCAAGCATACACCGGACCCACACCGGCAGAATAGGCTCTGAGGTTACGTCCACCTCCTCCTCCTCTGGTGTCCCTTGATGTTACGCTCACACAATCGCACTTGCCGCTGCAGATGCTCGCACTCCGCTGACCAGGATCTCTCTCTCCCACACACATTCAGACCTAGCCTAGATATCCGGCCGACTCCTCCTCCCCGGTGGCAACAGCCGTCCCACCCGGCCACTAGGGGGTGCCCTTACACATCACATAAAAACATAAAATTCAACATTTTTAATAATCACAATGCCGGGTACTATGTTAAACTAGTAGGGGGTAGGCCCACCCACTACATGCCTCCCCTCTTAAAATCCGAGCCTCCCGGCAAGGCTCTTAAACACATAAAAACATAAACACATAAAAACCTTTCGGTTCAGTCCTCAACAGCGGCACCAGTTCAGCAGCGCTCCCGGTCTTGAGGGGCGCTTGATGGCGCAACAGCGCTCCCGGTCTCTGGATAGCGCCCGGAGGCTCAGCAGCGCTCCCGGTCTTAGATGTGCGCCCGGAGGCTTCAATAGCGCTCCCGGTCTTTGCTGAAGGTGCCCGGAGGCTTCAATAGCGCTCCCGGTCTTTGCTGAAGGTGCCCGGAGGCTTCAATAGCGCTCCCGGTCTTTGCTGAAGGGCAACAGGCCCGTGAAACTTTCCAACAAAAACAACTTTCTGCCGGTTTACAACCATCCCGGTCTTAACAGGTGCTGGAGCGACCAACTTACTCTGGGGGCCAGGCTCTCTTCCATTCTTCCGCTTGAGCCTGGATATAGGCCCCCAGAGTTTGTCCTGGCTGGCGGCGGATCCGCCTGAAAGTCACCGGAGCGTAGCACGGCTCCTCCGGCACAGCTGCTGCAGCACCTCTTGGTGGTGATGGCGTCTCCGCCCGGGACGGTGGTGGTGCGGCGGGCGACGCGTCCAGCATAAAAACTGGCCTGTTGTTGACATTTTGCGTCACCGCCACCACGGTTGGAAGCCTCTCCGGATCGAGGGCTGGCTCTGCCTCTGCTTCCGGGGCAGCCGTCGGTACACGCCGGGGTGGAGGAGGCGCGACCGGTCTGGTACGGCTCTGTCGTCGCTCTTGCTGCTCCTCCCACGCAATCTCCTCCTGCCACTGCTCCGCTTCCCGGGTGGTGGGCATGCGGGAAACACACACCGCAAACAGACCGCGGCTGCCTTTGTCCGGCAAGAAGCTGACTTTCTCGCCCGGCCACAGGGTATGGAGTCGCTTGGGGAGTCCTTCTACATCCAGGTGAACTCGGTTGTAAAAGTAGTCATCCCCGGTTTCTACTTCACGGATGAATCCATACCCTTCCTGCTGGTTGAATTTAACAACCACCCCGGTCACGAACTGCTGGGCCAGATCCTCTCCACCGGGCCCGGACAGCATTTCCCGGACTATGGTCTCAGCCATGAGCCGTTCCCGGACGGGATCAGGCTTCGGGGGCGGAACACTGGGACGCGCCCTCTCCGGCGGGGCGATGACGGGGTCCCAGAAGAAGCCCAGGTGGTCCTCCTCTAGACGACCGGCTAACTCTTCGGCTGACTCCGGCACCGGGACAAATGGTGTGGCAGCGGCGTTAAGCTGCGGGGTGTCCCAAGGGAAAACAGCAACTCCCGGACGGCTTGGCATGGGCGGGGTAGCATAGGTCGCCTTCACTTCTGTAATGGTGCTCCCGGTTTGAGCGTCCCATGAGGTCTTCCAAGAGACCTTGTCCGGTCTTGTAGAGCCTCCCGGCCCAATGGGGAGATCCGCTATCGCGGCCTCGTTAGCAGGGGCGAACCGGGGTCGGCCTCGGCCAAGGCTGATGAGGGCCATGGTCGTCGCCAACTCCGCAGGCTGCCCAAAGTTCTCCATCTCAATAATCACGGGTAATGGCGGTGATGTCGACACTGAGACTGGAGGAAGTGGAGGCGGGTCTTCGTTTCCCGCTTTTGAACAGACTCCACCCCCAGCCTCACGCATCATCTTGACTCCTCCGCCGAGGTACTTCTTTTTCCTTCTCTTAGTCTTCAATGCCCTGGAGCTGGCGCCTCCCCTCTTTGGGCGGAGTACTCTGTCCTTTTTCTTCGGCGCCGGCCAGCCCCAGGCTCTTCTTTCGGCGCCAACTTTTCGCGCCCTTTCTTCCTCACAGATAACGGCCTCCTTGCCGCCATCTTGTGCCCGGTCCAACGCCTTTGGCACTTCTTCCTCCCACCGTGGGACTGGAAATCTTCTTTCATCGTCCGAATTCCGTGCTTCAGGCACTACTTGGTCTTCAGACTCCTGGTTCTCCGGCAAGGGACTTGTATCCTGCCGACTACGCCACATGAAGTGACCAGGCAGGGAGGCCTCTGGCTGTGTAGTCGTGGCAGCACTATGATGCAGGCCCATCCCTGTCTTCATCACTTCTTTAGAGTTAAAGCAGTGTGTGTCAGTGTCTTCGTTCTCCATTACACAAAAAGACTTCAGGCAAGAGTTGAATGCAATCAAAGAGAACATTTATTCAGCACAGTCCAATAATCCGGACAGCAGACAGTAAAGAAGCAGGCAGTTGCAGACTTTCAGTGGAGCTGGGGACACCCTGACCAAACGCCACCTCGGGTGGGGATATGCCCTCCGTACTCTACTTCCTTCGGGCGCCCACGATTCAGCCAAGCATACACCGGACCCACACCGGCAGAATAGGCTCTGAGGTTGCGTCCACCTCCTTATCTCCGGTGTCCCGTGCTGTTTCGCTCACACTCTGCCCAAGTGCACACACTGCTGTCCCGGATCTCACAGCTTGACAGACACTCCGGTAAAAACCACTCCGGTCAGCGGATCACGGCAATATTAGTGGAGCTGGGGACACTCTGACCAAACGTCACCTCGGGTGGGGATATGCCCTCCGTACTCTACTTCCTTCGGGACACCCACTATTCAGCCAAGCATACACCGGACCCACACCGGCAGAATAGGCTCTGAGGTTACGTCCACCTCCTCCTCCTCTGGTGTCCCTTGATGTTACGCTCACACAATCGCACTTGCCGCTGCAGATGCTCGCACTCCGCTGACCAGGATCTCTCTCTCCCACACACATTCAGACCTAGCCTAGATATCCGGCCGACTCCTCCTCCCCGGTGGCAACAGCCGTCCCACCCGGCCACTAGGGGGTGCCCTTACACATCACATAAAAACATAAAATTCAACATTTTTAATAATCACAATGCCGGGTACTATGTTAAACTAGTAGGGGGTAGGCCCACCCACTACATTGCCATGTTCAGAAGAAATTTTGTGGGGCCTTTTCTTTTTGTACCTATTTCCCTTCTTAAAATTGGAAATTTGGGGTTGCCACCATATTTACTGGTAAAAATGTATGGTAATTATTTTTTCTTCACTACCCAACAGTATAACATTTTATGACACACCTGTGGTTTCAATAAGCTCACTGCACATCTAGATAAATTAATTGAGGGGTGCAGTTTGTAAAATAGGGTCACTTATGGGGTGCTCAGCTTTCCTGGCATGTCAGGGGCTCTGCCAATGTGACAAGGCACCCCCAATCCATTTAATCTAAATCTTTATTATGGAGCTCTTTCCTGTCTAAGCTTTACACTGTGTCTCAAAAGCATTTTTTGACCACATATGGGATATTGTTAAACTCAGGAGATATTGTATAACAAGTTGCATTGTCTATTTTCTGTTTTTTTGCTAATTAAAATTTTGAAAAAAAAAAAAATTGCAACATAAAGAGGAATAAAAATCCTCTAAAAATTAAGCAATTACTTACAGCAAAGAAAAGCTGCAGATGTAAACCGCCCAGGCCAAAAACTAATACTCTAGCAGTATGCAGCTAAGCCCCCTCTAAGAAGAGGCATAACATGACGAGGATTGTAGGCTTCCGTATTCTGGACATATTACCAACTAAAACCTCATATTTTTTTGTACAGGATACAGCCAGGCCCCTTTCTGTTAGTCCTTGCATATTAGAGTCCTGTCCCTTTATGGTATACAGATGGAGTACGGCTTGGCAGCCCACCTGAGCTAATAGTATGGGCGTCGCTTAATAGGCTGCAGGCTTGTGTTTGTGCACCTGCATGTGTGAACAGCGCTCTATGCAAGCCATCAGTGTGCAGTTTTACCATTTAGCAATCGCCCCATCCATGTTTTGGAACCTTGTGTGATTTGCTCCTCCTGCACCTGTGATGCCTCCACTTAGTAGGGGCTTAAACGCATCCTGCTAGAGTATCAGTTTTTGGCCTGCGCGGTTAACATATGCAGGCTTTCTTTGCTGTAAGTAATTGCTTAATTTTTGGAGGATTTGTATTCCTCTTTATGTTGCTATTTTTTTTTTATACATAGTGAAGGGACCTACAAACATGAAGTCCCATGATGAAGGCTGTAGGCATCCGTATTCTGGCCATAATACCAACTAAAACCCTCTTATTTTTTTGTACAGGATGCAGGCAGGCCCCTTTCTGTTAGGCCTTGCATATTAGAGTCCTGTCCCTGTATGGTGCACAGATGAAGTATGGCTTGGCAGCCTGCCTGCTCTAATAGTATGGGCGTAACCTAATAGGCTGTGGGCTTGTGTTTGTGCACCTGCATATATGAACAGCGCTCTATGCAAGCCATCAGTGTGCAGTTTTATCATCCAGCAATCGCCTCCTCCATGTTTTGGAAGTGTGTGTGATTTGCTGCTCCTGCACCTGTGATGCTTCCACTTAGTGGGGACTTAGCTGCATCCTGTTAGAATATTAGTTTTTGGCCTATGAGGTTTACATCTGCTGCCTTTTTTTGCTGTAAGTAAAATTAAAATTTTGGAGCAAATACGGTAAACATTTTAGTGGAAAAAACGGTAATTAAAAAAAAAATTCTCAGTCCAATGTTTTACAATTCTGTGAGTCACCTGAGGGTTAGAATTGCACACAACACCCCTAAATAAATTCCTCGCAAGGTGTTGTTTCCCGAATTGGCTCACTTACGGAGGTTTTCTGCTGTTTTGGCATTTGAGTGGATTGAATTGGACTTCCGGCCAAAATAGTTCTCCTTCCCTTCCTAGCCCTGCCATGTGCCCCTACAGTAGTTTTCCACCACATTGGGTATCCCTGTACTAAGGGGAAATTGCAAAACTAATTGTATGGTCCATTTTCTCCTGTTACTCTTGCAAAAATTGAGATTAAAGCAACTTTCTTGTAGTAAAAATGTATTTGTTTTCACTGCTCAACATTTTAAACTTTTGAAAAGCACCTGTGGGTTGAAGATGCTCACCACACCTCTACATAAATTCCTTGGTGGGTGTATTTTCCAAAATGGGGTCACTTGTGGGGGGTGTTTACTTTATTTAGGTACATCAGGGGGCTCTGCAAATTTGATATGGTGTCTGCTATGCATTCTGACCACTTTTGCACTTCAAAATTCAAATAGCACATTACAGCTTCCAAGCCCTGCTGTGTAGACAAATAGTTGTTTTCCACCACATATGGGTTATCGCTAAACTCAGGAGAAATTGGACAATAAATTGTATGGTCTATTTTCTCCTGTTAGCCTTTTAAAAATGAAAAAATGGGGTTAAAGCAAATATTTTTGGTAAAAATATGATTTTTTTTAACAACTCAACTCACTACACATTTAGATAAATTCCTGAAGGGGTCTAGTCTCCAAAATGGGGTCAATTGTGTAGGATTTCTACTGTTTAGACACATCAGGAGCTCTGTGAATGTGACATGGCATCCACTAACGATTCCAGCAAATTTTGTGTTCAAAAAGTCAAATGATGCTCCTTCACTTTAGATGCCATGCCGTGTACCTAAACAGTAGTTTTAATCCACATATTGGGTATCAGCATAATCAGAAAAAAATGCACAACAAATTGTATGTGACAATTTCTCTTGTTACCATTGTGAAAATAAAAAAAAATTGGGGCCAAAACAACATTTTGTGGGAAAAGTTTGAATTTTATTTCACACTTCGCAACGTTATAAAATGATGTGAAGCACCTTTGGATTCAAGGTGCTTATTACAAATCCAGATAAATTCATTGAGGGGTCTAGTTTCCAAAATGGCATCAATTGTTGGGGGTTTCCACTGTTTAGGCACATCAGGGGCTCTATGACATGGCATCCACTATCTATTCCAGACAATTTTGCTCTCCCAAATTCAAATAGCACTTCATCACTTCCAAATTCTGCCATGCGCCAAAACAGTGATTCCATCACATATGGAGTATCAATGTACTCAGGAGGAATTTCACAAATTATATGATCCATTTTCCAACGTTACCATTGTAAAAATGAAAAAAATTGGTGTCAATGCATCACTTTCACAGTGCAACATGATACATTTCTGTTAAAAACCTTTGGGTTCAAGGTGTGTTCATCACACAGATAAATTCCTTGAAGAGTCTAGTTTCTATAATGGGGTCACTGTTTTGTCACATCAGGAGCTCTCCAAACATGACATAGTATCTGCTAACAATTCCACCAATTTTTTGTTCAAAATGTCAAATGGTGCTCCTTCCCTTCCATGCCTTGTCATGCATCCAGGCAGTGGTTTTGCACTGCATATGGGATAGTGTGTACTCAGGAAAAATTGGACAACAAACAGTATAGTGCAATTTTTTATGTTAGCCTTGTGAAAATGCAAAATTTGAAGCTAAGGCAACATTTTTTTGTTTCGTTTTCAATGTTTTATTTATTGATACACTTATAACAATACATAGTCAACAATAAACACGGTGAGTTAAAGGTAAACATATTAATTACTGTCTAACCCACTTAATTCAAGCCCCCTTTATAAGAAAAGGCCCAAAGTTGATCATGATTTACATCCTCTCGAAGATATAGTGGAGGAGACTAATGCATGACCGTCAACCTGTTATCTTTATTATGCATCTATTTTATTAAATTTAAGACAAGAAAGGAATAAAGTGCAAAGAAGAAGAAGTAAGATAAGTAAATGTAGGATTGTTACCTTAAAGAAAGAGTAGAAACTAAAATATAGCGTTATAGAAAAGGAAAAGGAAGATAAGAAAGGAAAGATGGTCCAGTATTCATTCATCCGTAGCCTTGTATATTGATTGTTCTATTATTAGCTCATTTACCCTCTACCATTAGGATAGTAACACAGAGGCATCTAGTTCGTCTCTCTTCGGTAAGAATAAATCATTCATTTGCCTGAGCCGACGTAATTGCCAAGAAATATGGTTTAGATCTGTTAATTTTGCCAAGCCTTCCAAACCCATGTCAAAGAGAGCATACCATGTTGACTAAGGGCTAAGAGTTCTTCTGCATGGTAAAGTTGATCAATTTTCAGCAACAGCTATGGGAGGGTAGGTACATTTGTTGAGCGCCACAGTTGGGCTATAAGAAGCTTACACGCTGAACCCACGAATGTTACCAGTTTGGATTTACCTCCATCATTGGGCCACTTTGGACGGTTTAAGAGAACTCGCAACGGGGTAAAGATGCAGAGGGCTGCCTGTGAGTTCAGTCAGGAGACATGATATTTATTTCCAAAAAGGCTGCAGGATCGGACATGTCCACCACACATGGAGATAGGATCCCTCAGCCCCTTCAAACCTCCAACACTGATCTGAGCAGGATGAATTCCAAGTATGAGACAAGGCGGGAACAATGTACCATCTCATAACCACTTTATACGAATTCTCCTGCACTCTAACACAATGTGACGGCTCATGTGAAACATTATAAATTTGGTTGACCTGTGCATCTGTAAACATAGTATTCAGATCCCTTTCCCACCCCAACAAATATGCTATTTTCACCACTAGTTTTTTGGTGAGCAGGGTATTGTATAGACGGGAGAGTATCTTTTTGGGGGTTTTTGTCTGCGCGCAAAAGGATTAAAATGTTGTTAAAGATCTGTTATAAAAAGCCTGTGTTAATAGTGGTTGAACAGCTTGTTTTATCTTTATGTGATGAAGCTTGGACAGGAGGGGGATCTTACACATTTCCTGTAGGGAGACCAGGCAACCCTCAGTTAAAAGATCAACTATAGGAACTTTCGTGTTACTCAGTCAGATTTTGTGAAGTTTGCAAAATCTATGCATGCGTCTAATACATCTGAGACCCGAGTTAAGGGGGAGAGAGGGGGGCCAAGATCTCACAATTTGTGTTCCACCACTTTAAAGGTGCCTTTGTTAATCCATTGAGGTATACTCTCCCATCCGTGGGGACAAAAGGTGAGAGTAGCAATGCTCAGAGGGGGGTTGGGGACAGATAGTTCTCCACTAGTGTCCACAACTTATCTATTGAATGTATTATCCAGTCCACAGCTCTAGAGAGCATAGCTGCTTGATAACATAGGGAGATATTGGGTAATCTCATGCCCCCTTTACCTCTTGGGAGACTTAATGTATGAAAGCTAATTCTCGGTTTATGCTTGTCCCAAACATAATTGGAAATTAAGGAGTTTCCTTTGGAAAGAAATTACTTGGGAACTGGAATGGAATCTGAAAAAAGTAAATAAATTTAGGTAAAATGATGCTTTTTATTAAATTTTTCCTTCCCATCCACGACAGTAACGGTGCCCTCCATGAAGATATTTGAGTAGCAACTTTGGGTAGGAGGGGGTTTGTAATTGACATCAAACAACGACTTGAGGGATTTACCAATTTTAATACCAAGGAACGTGATATAGCTTTTTGGCCACTAGAAAGGAAATAAAGTTTGAAGGGATTCAATAGCGTTACCTGGGATGTTAATGCCTAAAGCCAGCTTTACACCTTACAATTAGGTATGCGATCTCGTATGCGATGTGACACGCCCAGATCGCATATGCGATTGAATGAGATTGTACATAGGTCGTTCATTTGCTGTCACACGTGCGTTAGTAGTCTATGTTAAATTGATCAATTTTGTGTGCGATCCTTTAGATCATGTGTTCTGTGACGTATGCATTGGGCACCTTTTTTTTTTTTTAATTTATTGACTTGCCAAGCGTATGTAATGTGTAGGGATGCGTTTTTACTATGTCATCTGCCATTCAGCTCTGCTACATGGCCGCTGACAGCAGACACAGACAGCCATGTAGCAGAGCTGAATGGCAGATGACAGCAGACACAGACAGAGCCGCACTGTCAGAATGAACTTGGGTGAACTTCACCCGACTTCATTGTCATGCTGCGGCTCTGTCTGTGTCGCGTCCTGATTAGCGGTCACCTGTGAAGGACTCACCGGTGACCGCTAAACTCCTGAGTAAGTGAATTGAGCAGCCCTATCTCATATTCACCGATCCCCGATCCCCGGCGCTGCACGGCATTCACACTGCTCCGGCGGCTTTTACTGTTTTGAAAAAGCCGGCCGCCCATTAAACAATCTCGTATTCCCTGCTTTCCCCGCCCACCGGTGCCTATGATTGGTTACAGTGAGACACGCCCCCACGCTGAGTGACAGGTGTCACACTGCACCCAATCACAGCAGCTGGTGGGCGTGTCTATACTGTGTAGTGAAATAAATAATTAAATAATTAAAAAAAACGGTGTGCGGTCCCCCCCAATTTTAAAACCAGCCAGATAAAGCCATACGGCTGAAGGCTGGTATTCTCAGGATGGGGAGCTCCACGTTATGGGGAGCCCCCCAGCCTAACAATATCAGCCAACAGCCGCCCAGAATTGCCGCATACATTAGATGCGACAGTTCTGGGATTGTACCCGGCTCTTCCCGATTTGCCCTGGTGCGTTGGCAAATCGGGGTAATAAGGAGTTATTGGCAGCCCATAGCTGCCAATAAGTCCTAGATTAATCATGTCAGGCGTCTATGAGACACCCTCCATGATTAATCTGTAAATTACAGTAAATAAACACACACACCCGAAAAATCCTTTATTAGAAATAAAAAACACAAACATATACCCTGGTTCACCACTTTAATCAGCCCCAAAAAGCCCTCCTTGTCCAGCATAATCCAGGATGGTCCAGCGTCGTGTCCAGCTGTGCTGCATGGAGGTGACCGGAGCTGCAGAATACACCGCCGCTCCGGTCACCTCCACACAGCAAATTAAGACAGCCGCGCAATCAGCTGGAGCTGTCACTGAGGTTACCCGCTGTTACTGGATCCAGCGGTGGATGCAGCGGTGGCCGCGGGTAAGCTCAGTGACCGCTCAGCTGATCGCGCTACTCACCGCTGCTCCTCTCACCTCCACGCAGCAACTGAGGTGAGTAGCGCGATCAGCTGAGCTGTCACTGAGGTTACCCGCGGCCACCGCTGCATCCACCGCTGGATCCAGTAACAGCGGGTAACCTCACTGACAGCTCAGCTGATCGCCGGCTGTCTTCATTTGCTGTGTGGAGGTGACCGGAGCGGCTGTGTCTGCTGCAGCTCCGGTCACCTCCATGCAGCAGCGCTGGATGCGACGCTGGACCATCCTGGATTACGCCGGACAAAGAGGGCTTTTTTGGGCTGATTAAAGTGGTTAACCAGGGTATATGTTTGTGTTTTTTATTTATAATAAAGGATTTATTCGGCTGTGTGTGTTTATTTACTGTAATTTACAGATTAATCATGGAAGGTGTCTCATGGGCTGCCAATAACTCCTTATTACCCCGATTTGCCAATGCACCAGGGCAAATCGGGAAGAGCCGGGTACAGTCCCAGAACTGTCGCATATAATGTATGCGGCAATTCTGGGCGGCTGTTGGCTGATATTGTTAGGCTGGGGGCCTCCCCATAACGTGGAGCTCGCAATCCTGAGAATACCAGCCTTCAGCCGTATGGCTTTATCTGGCTGGTTTTAATATTGGGGGGACCGCACGCCGTTTTTTAATTATTTAATTATTTATTTCACTGCACAGTATAGACACGCCCACCGGCTGCTGTGATTGGGTGCAGTGTGACACCTGTCACTCAGCGTGGGGGCGTGTCTCACTGTAACCAATCATAGGCGCCGGTGGGCGGGGAAAGCAGGGAATACGAGATTGTTTAATGGGCGGCCGGCTTTTTCAAAACAGTAAAAGCCGCCGGAGCAGTGTGAATGCCGTGCAGAGCCGGGCCGGGGATCGGAGATCGGTGAGTATGAGAGAGGGGGTAAGAGGAATAGACTGACATGGACAGAGAGTGAGGGACAGAGATAGTGACCGACTGACAGAGATTAGTGAATGACAGACATTGTGAGGCGCTTCAGAACGCAGATTTTCAGCTGCGCTCTGAAGCAGACCTTTTTTAAGCTGCGGTGCAGAGCGCACATCTGCGCACATAGCATCAGACACCAAAATCGTATGAGGGATGTCACACGTTACAATTCACTAGGTTCATACAACAAAACGTCCAATGTATGAGGAATAAACGACGTGTATGCGATCCCCGTATTTTCGTTCAATCTTGATTGCACGTAGGTGTCACACGCAAATATGTCACGAACGATGCAGGATGTGCGTCACTTACAACTTGACCCCGACGACGGATTGAAAGATTTATTGAAGCGTGTAAAGCAGGCATTAGGCCTCTGATTTTGACAGATTTATCTTGAAGTTTGACCAATGACCATAAACGTCTAATATTTTCATAAAGGCAGTGAAGCCTCTCTCAGGCTGGGACATTATTACCAACAAGTCATCTGCAAAAGCAGCTGACTTATGGTGCGTCCCTTGCAAATTAACTCCCATAATTTCCTGATTTTGAGGTATGGAGCTTATTAGGGGTTCCATTACCATAACGAAAAGAAGAGAGGAGAGGGCACAACCCTGCCTAGTTCCATTCTTAAAGACAAAGGAGTCAGTAAGGGTGTTGTTTATTTTGGTCCTAGCTGTGGGGTATATATCCATTTGCATTATTGCCCGTATACTGTCAAGGGGGAAATGAAATATATTTAATGTTTCCTGCAGGAAAGTCCAGTCCACTCTATCAAATGCCTGCTCGGTGTCCGTACCCAAAGGCACTAGTGGCAAATTGTGGACTTTTTCAAACTGTATGAGGTTCAAAAGACATAGCGCATTATCCTTTCCCTCTCGTCCGCTAACAAACCCGGTTTGCTCCGGTGATATGAGGTCGGGGATGATTACCACAACTAAATTGGCAATTAAAGTAGCATACATTTTTAAATCCACATTATAACTTCCACATCAATCTGGGTCTTTCCCTTCCTTATGTATAAGAGATATATGGGATTCTAGTGCTTGTTTGGGGAATGGGTCGCCGAGAATTAGTGCAATACATGTCTTCAGAAGGTAATTTCCCAGGACTTCAAAAAACGTTTCATAATATACCATGGGTACGCTGTCTGGGCCTGGAGCTTTCCCCGTGGGACTTTTTGACAAGATGGACTGAACCTCTATGCGAGTAATCTATATATATAATTGCCTTATTCTGTCTGTCTGTCTGTCTGTCTTGCTCCAAAATTGTGTCCTTACAGTGACAACCGTCGGATTGGCTGCTGGGCTCGGCCTGGCCCCGCCCCCCACACGGATTGGCCGCTCGGCTCGGCCTGGCCCCGCCCCCCGCATGGATTAACCGTTTGGCCAGGCCCGCCCGCCGCACGCGATGCCCGCTAGGAGGCTCACAGCAGAGAGGCCAGGAGGCTCACAGCAGATGGAGGCTCACAGCAGAAAGGCCAGAAGGTTCACAGCAGAGAGGCCGGGAGGCTCACAGCAGAGGGGCAAGGAGGCTCACAACAGAGAGGCCTGGAGGCTTACAGCAGAGAGGCCAGGAGGCTCACAGCAGAGAGGCCAGGAGGCTCACAGTAGAGAGGCCTGGAGGCCACAGGCCAGAGGTTCCCCACCCCTGATCTAGCTGAATCAAGCAAGACAGGGGCTGGGGTCGGCAGGCGGCCACGGGCAGAGAACAGCGCCCTCCCAATCCTTCAGCAGAGATCAGTGGGCCCTGGGCAGAGATCAGCGTACCCCGGCAGAGATCAGCGCGGGCCCCGGGGAGAGATAAGCATCCCCCCCTGGCAGAGATCAGCGCGGGCCCCGGGCAGAGATCAGTGTCCCCCCCCCGGCAGAGATCAGTGCGGGCCCCGGGCAGAGTTCAGCGTGGGGCCTGGGCAGAGATCAGTGGGCCCCGTGCAGAGATCAGCGCCCCCCCCTCGGCAGAGATCAGCGCGGGCCCCAGGCAGAGATCAGCAAATCTTCAGCTCACAGCGCTTACCTGTCCCGCTGGCTGCCGCATCCTCGCCACCTCAGCCGCAGTTGCAGGAGTGTAATGAGGTCTCAGAGTGATGACCTCACCTCCTGCTGCACGGCTCAGCGATGATGCACCCTACTCTGCTCCAATCACCCTGCCTCCACTACAGCACATGGCTAATTTGCATGCTCCGCCCCTTCGCATGCAAATTAGTCATGGCTGGTAGTGAAGTGTCACTGCGGGGCCCCTCGGCTGCTGCTGCTGCTGTGACTGGGGCCTGGTGAAGAGAAGGAGCCCGTCCTGCTTCAGGTTAAAGATAAGTATTTACCCCGGGCCTGGCCGTGCCCCCTCTCTTCACTGGGCCCCCTACACCAGGCACAGGAGCAATGCCCTGATGGCGGCCCTGCAAACCAATAACATTTTAACCTTGGGGCATTATTTTGGGCTTTGGAGTGAGCCCACAGGTTAGAAGGGCCATTCTAGGGAGGATCCACCTTCCACCACCACAGACCTATATTATGATGTAATCAAAGGGCAACCAATGGGCAGAAAAAAAAAAGATCTATGATCATTAATAACCAGAGATTGGCTGGAACCGAGGCCCCTCAGCGGACTTTGCTTTCCGAGTTCATCAGAAATTTCTTTGCCGCTTTACACCTAGATCTTTTGAATTTCGGAGTAAGGGGTACTTTGCACGCTGCGACATTGCTAGCCGATGCTTGCGATGCCGAGCGCGATAGTACGCGCCCCCGTCGCACATGCGATATCTTGTGATAGCTGCCGTAGCGAACATTATCACTACGGCAGCTTCACACGCACTTACCTGCCCTGCGACGTCGCTCTGGCCGGCGACCTGCGTCCTTCCTAAGGGGGTGGGTCGTGCGGCGTCACAGCGACGTCACACGGCAGGCGGCCAATAGAAGCGGAGGGGTGGAGATGAGCGGGACGTAAACATCCCACCCACCTTCTTCCTTCTTCATTGCAGGCAGGACGCAGGTAAGGAGATGTTCCTTGCTCCTGCGGCTTCATACACAGCGATGTGTGCTGCTGCAGGAACGAGGAACAACATCGTACCTGTCACTGCAGCGAAATTATGGAAATGACCGACACTACACAGATCACCGATTTTCAACGCTTTTGCGATCGTTTATCGGTGCTTCTAGGCTTTACACGTTGCAACATCGCTACCGGCGCCGGATGTGCGTCACTTTCGATTTGACCCCGACGAGATCGCAGTAGCGATGTCACAACATGCAAAGTACCACTAAGGGTGTGCCACGGCGACGACTCAGGAAGCGGCTGTAATGCAGAAGTCGAATGATCTATTTCCAGATCCGGATATTTCTCCAGGATGATCCCCAATTCTTCACAGATTCCTCGTATTTCTGCTGAGGTTCTACCTTGAAAGCATTTTCCTTTAGCTGTTATTGCAATGCCAAAGGGGAATAGCCAGCAATATGGAAATTGGTTTTGGCGTAACACCTCTGTGAAAGGATTTAGCAACCGTCTTTTAGTTAAGGTTGTGGAAGCCAGTTCTTGGAAAATTAAAATCTTCGAACCTTCATAGCTGATGAAGTCAGCATCTCTTGCTTTTTTGAGTATGAGCTCTTTGATTCGATAGTCCAAGAAGCGACAAATGACATCCCTTGGTGGTTCGTTCTGTTTAGGTCGAGGTCTCAGCGATCTATGGGCTCTGACCAGTTCCACTGGTAGCGGGGGGTCAGACTCCAGAAGGTTAGAGAATATAGTTTGCAGAGCTGAAACTAATGCTTCGTTTGCTACCGATTCTGGAAGGCCTTTTAATCTGAGGTTGTTTTGCCTTTCCCTGTTTACGTGATCCTCCAAAATGGCATGGATTTGGTTAATACCATCTTCTTGATTTTGTAGACAAGAGATGATAGAATTGGAATTAGTGATAATTGTAGCTTGTGAGGCTTCCAAAGTTCCACCCTTTGGCCTATTTGGCCGATATCTTGTTTAATGTCTGAAAGTTCTTTTACCAATGGTTCCATAGCTTTGGCAAGAATCCACTTAATAAAAGATCTGGAGATGGGGAGGTCTTTGGTGTCGTTTTCTCCCTCTATGTTACGATCCTCATCTGAATCTTGGACATCTTTAGTGGTTAGAGTGTGAGGACTATTAGTCACGGCTTCTGCTGTAGACAATTGCTTCTTAAGAAACTTATTGACATCTGCCTGGGTGGTGGTCGCAGTAGGTTTAGGTATTGTGCTGGCCATTTTGTTGCCTATTTTGACCATTATGAAGCCTTTTGCATGTAATATTTTTTCAGAATGAATGGGATTTCACTTCATTACCTCCCTGTGTATTGTGAAGAGAGAAATTTTACATGTCACCTGAGAGGTGAGGGTGAGGAGAATTCACCTTTATGCCAGAAATTATTCTATGTGGCAAGTCTCTGTTGTCGTAGTACTCCAGAATGATATATGCCAGAATGTCAGCCCCCCTTTAGTGATAGAATATATACATAGTGTTGGGTCTTGTGTAGGTATATAGAGCCAGGCAGGGAAAATTTGCTGAACTGTAATCTGTCAGACTAATAAGGAATAACGTTTGGAACACTATTCTAAGTCTGAACTGGGTGCAAAAACCTAAAAAAACATCACTATGGGGAGATAAGGTATTCACACCAGTGACTATGTAAGGGGAATACATGAAATAGCAGAAACTGCTGTGTGAATACTGACTTGAAAAATCCAATAGCTATATGTAAGAGTGAAAATGTGAAAAATGGAATCTGCATTACTGCCATGAACATATGAATCAAGATAAATTTAGCTACTGAATTGATCAATGCAATAGAGCCCCAACACTACGCCAAAGTATTTCTCTACGTTGGGGTCCCTAGCTTGTGTGTGTCCTCTCATGCAGTTAAAAAACTTACCGTGTATGGGAAGCTGAGACCCAGGCTATTTATGCGTATGATATGGATTGGCAATAGGTGTGGTTGGGGAGGGTTCACAAACGAAAAACTACTAACAAATAAGGAATAACGTTTGGAACACCATTCTAAGTCTGAACTGGGTGCAAAAACCTAAAAAAACATCACTATGGGGAGATAAGGTATGCACACCAGTGACTATGTAAGGGGAATACATGAAATAGCAGAAACTGCTGTTTGAATACTGACTTGAAAAATCCAATAGCTATATGGGGCTCTATTGCATTGATCAATTCAGTAGCTAAATTTCTCTTGATTCATATGTTCATGGCAGTAATGCAGATTCCATTTTTCACATTTTCACTCTTACATATAGCTATTGGATTTTTCAAGTCAGTATTCAAACAGCAGTTTCTGCTATTTCATGTATTCCCCTTACATAGTCACTGGTGTGCATACCTTATCTCCCCATAGTAATCTGTCAGACTCACTGCAGTGGAGGTGTGCAGGGGTTAATTTCTTCAAGTGCTGCTGATGTTCTGCCCGCTTTCAGATCTCAGACGACCACTCTTCTGTCAGGGCCTCTGCCCTTCCCCCATATCACGAATCGGACCCTCCGCACCTCCGCATCCTGTCAGTGTCGCGGGCGGAGGAGGGGACGCTGCGCCCACCACGCTTGGGTCCGGCCCTGCTGCTGCTTCGCTGGCTGCTCGATGGCTCAAGCGGCGGGCCAGATCCGGGGACTCGAGCGGCGCTCCTCGCCCTGAGTGAAAAGGGGAATGTTTTTGGGGATTTATTGTCCGTGACACCACCCACGGTTGTGGTGAGGCTGTGACACCACCGCTGCTCTGAACGGGGACCCCGGGAGCGATGACAGGGAGCAGCTTGAATGTTGTTCTTCCCCTCCTCGGGTAGGGCGGCTGGTTGTCCCCGGGCCCGGTGAGGGAGGGATGGCAGGTGGGTTACGGGGCCTGGTGAGGTGCAGGGCCGCGGGGGCAGCGCGGTGCCGCACGGCATGGTGGCACCCACTCATCCAACGATGAACGCAAAGTCTCCAGCAAAACAAACGACTGGATGGACGGGTCCCACAGGCGCCCGCGGCGGTTCTTCTCCCGGCAGGTTGGCGGCGACTGCCCCTCCCTGCACCTGTGCCAAGCCCCCGGCCCCGGTGGCTTCCCACCGGCAACATGTCCCCCAGCTTGGATGGATGCCGAGGGAGCCCCCCTTGCCCGCAGGCTCCGGCCCCAGGAACTGTAGCCTTGGGGGTGACTATATTTCCCTTTACGGTTTGAGCGGTTGCCTTCAATCGGGTCTTGACTGCTGGGAAATACCGGAGGTTCCCTTCGCTAACGGATTTGACCGGTTTTACAGCGACTCCAAGCCTGGTCGGGATCCGTAAGCCCTGCCGAATGGTGCTGGCTTCTCTTCGCTCCCCGATCTGGTACCGGCGGGCCACCGCCCGTCCCCAGCCCTTACGGTTCACATCAATCAGCCCCTCCTGCAGACGGTCACCACCGTCTGCCAACCTTGCTGTATGTGCCCGGGCCACGCACCCGGACACGGTCAGTCTGCTCCACTACCACTTCACTCTTCAACTCCCTAACTGATCTGACTTCCTTTTCCCGCCTCCAGGACTGTGAACTCCTTGGTGGGTGGGGCCAACCGCCTGGCTTCACCCCCTGGTGTGGACATCAGCCCCTGGAGGGAGGCAACAAGGATTTTTTTCTGACTTCGGTGTGTCTAGCCGGGGTGTGGGGTGTGTTGTTGTAGTACCTGTGACGACCTGGCTTGTCCAGGGTGCCACATTCCCCCTTAGTAAAATGCAGACCGTCCGCGGGCTGCCCGTCCATCACCGGTTTTATTTTTTTTAACTGCAAAAGAGTAAAACATTTTAAAACACCAACATTTTTATAAACTTCCCATAACGGGAGGCACATTCTTAAACGTTACAAACGGAATATATACATCACACGGTAATGGCTTCCGCTCTTCTCCCACCCAAACAACCTGGCCCTGATGCTGCCCCTATGAAGTGGGCAGCACCCCTTGACCCCTGTCCAGAACCAAGTTGCCCGAGCGGGTTCAGTCTGTTTCAGGGGACTCGCGTCCATGGGGACCCCTCAACCCCCGGAGGATCGCCACCAGTTACGGTAGTGGCGGGCCTGGGCCATCCCTTTCCTCCAGGCCCATCCTCCAAACCTGCCTCTCCGGAGGCAGTAACGGATTAAGCCAAACATTATTTACATTCCACAAGTTTGTGGTTGCCCTGCAAGTTCTCAGGCTTGTCCGTAAGTAGTTCCTTACGCAACGGTTGCAGAAAGTCCCTACGGGGACTAGTTGCCGGCAACGGCCGGTTCAATCACGGTTCCAATCAGATAAACTTCCTCGGTTGATTCAATCTTATCATTCAAACACTTTTAACGGTACTGGTGGTCCCAACAGGGACAACTTGCAGCGGGGCTCCGCTGCCATTACTCTGACTCTTCCGCTGAGGTGGCCTCATCCTCTGCTACCAACATTTCGAACATGCAGTGACAGGCCTGTTGGGAGAGGGGTGCCCGGTATCCATTTCCATCGGTGCACGGGCTATAGAAAACCACCGGTCCTCTTTCGTAGCGGAGACGCTCACTCGCCTCCTCGGACTCAGAGGTGGGCCCGACGCCGGGGCCGGAGTCATTATCATCTCTCCCTGCACCAGGCGGGTTGCCGCCAGCTGCCGCAGTCTCCGGGTTTCTGGCACTCAGCACGTCAGGTTCTACTGCTGCAGCACGGGACAGCAGGTCAGGCCGGTCAACACTGAGCGCCCCCTGGGCAATGGTAGGGACGATACGAGGGCCGAGACTGGATAGGGCCACCCAGCCGCAGTGGCCGGTCCTTGTGGGACATGGAGGCTTGGGTCACTCGCCGGCTCCGTCACGTCGGCTCCCATCTCATACATCGGGGCAGACGCCACCAGCGTTTCCACCTCATTGGTCCACTGCTCCATCATGATGTATATCTGATTCTGTTGGTGTTGGATGAATTCAATCACTCTGGCCTTCATCCACGCCATGGTCGGACTCGAGCACGGAACTTGGCGCGATCCCTGCCGGGGCCTTTGATACATCTTTGTTAAGGGGCCGCGGCCTCGGCGACTCCCAGAGGAGCGGTTCAGGGCGGCCCCGAGCGTCTGCAGCCGGTCGGTCCGCTCGGGCAGACGGGCAGGGTACCACTACCGGTTGGGCAGGTAGCGGGCCTAGTGGCGGGATGGTAGCGACTAACGCGAGTAGCGGGGGAGGCGGCAGGGTGAGCGGGTGCAGGCCGGGCCCCTCAGCCGCAGTGGCCGATCGCTCGGGAACACAGGGGCGTGGGTCTCTTACCCGCTCCTCCAGATCTTCCTCCACCTCGCATCTACGCATAGCAGCCACCACGTCCACCATGTCGGCCTCCCACTCCTCCAGGAGGAGCTGCATGCGAGCCTGCAGATGGTTACTCCGCGGGGCAGTCCGGTCCCTCACCCACGCCGCGGTGCCTGGCGCGGGGACTACGGGATCGCTGGTTGGACTGTGCATCGCTGTGGCGGCCTCTTCCAGGAACCACAAGATGGCCGCAGGGTCCTGGCATCCCTGCTTTTATAGCAGGCTACATGCGGCCAGACGCCATCCCCATAGTCTTTTTCCGGCTCCTCCTCTACAGGGGCGGGGTTTCAGCTTTCGCGCCTCCACTGCTCGAGGAGACGCTCGAGCGGGGACTTTCCACGCCCAAAATGGCGGCTTCTCAAGATTTTCGGCCGGACATCTCCGGCGGTCACAAGGCGCACTTCTACCAGATGGCAGAGCGGTAAGATCCTGTTCCTGACGCCAAGTTGTCGCGGGCGGAGGAGGGGACGCTGCGCCCACCACGCTCGGGTCCGGCACTGCTGCTGCTTTGCTGGCTGTTCGGTGGCTCGAGTGGCGGGCCGGATCCGGGGACCCGAGCGGCGCTCCTCACCCGTGAGTGAAAAGGGAAATGTTTTTGGGGATTTATTGTCCGTGACGCCACCCACGGTTGTGATGAGGCTGTGACACCACCACTGCTCTAAACGGGGACCCCGGGAGTGATGACAGGGAGCAGCTTGGATGTTGTTCTTCCCCTCCGCGGGTAGGGGGGCTGGTTGTCCCATGAGGGAGGGATGACAGGTGGGTTACGGGGCCTGGTGAGGTGCAGGGCCGCGGGGGCAGCACGGCGCCGCACGGCATGGTGGCACCCACTCAGCCAACGATGAATGCAAAGTCTCCGGCAAAACAAACGGCTTGATGGACGGGTCCCACAGGCGCCCGCGGCGGTTTTTCTCCCGGCAGGTTGGCGGCGACTGCCCCTCCCCGCACCTGTGCCAAGCCCCCGGCCCCGGTGGCTTCCCACCGGCAACCCGCCCCCCAGCTTGGATGGAAGCCCGCAGGCTCCAGCCCCGGGAACTGTAGCCTTGGCGGTGGCTGTATTTCCCTTTACGGTTTGAGCGGTTGCCTTCAATCGGGTCTTGACTGCTGGGAAACACCGGAGGTTCCCTTCGCTAACGGATTTGACCGGTTTTACGGTGACTACAAGCCTGGTCGGGGTCCGTAGGCCCTGCTGAATGGTGCTGGCTTCTCTTCGCTCACCGATCCGGTACCGGCGGGCCACCGCCCGTCCCCGGCCCTTACGGTTCATGTCAATCAGCCCCTCCTGCAGACGGTCACCACCGTCTGCCAACCTTGCTGTATGTGCCCGGGCCACGCACCCGGAAACGGTAAGTCTGCTCCACTACCACTTCACTCTTCAACTCCCTAACTGATCTGACTTCCTTTTCCCGCCTCCAGGACTGTGAACTCCTTGGTGGGTGGGGCCAACCGCCTGGCTTCACCCCCTGGTGTGGACATCAGCCCCTGGAGGGAGGCAACAAGGATTTTTGTCTGACTTCGGTGTGCCTAGCCGGGGTGTGGGGTGTGTTGTTGCAGTACCTGTGACGACCTGGCTTGTCCAGGGCGCCACAATTGCGGCCGTAGTTAATCTCACTTAGGAGCAGGATGGAGCCACTGGTCACCGGAGAGCTGTGTCTGTGTCGGCGGCGACCCACTGATCCTCCATAGGCAGATTTCATCTTCAGCGGATGTCACCGCGTTCTAGGCCCAGCTGTCTTAAGTGCGTCTCCAGGCTTCAGAGATGATAAGAGTCCATGTGAGGGTCTCAGTGTGGACTAGGCTCGGCAATAAGGGTCTCTACAGGCTTGGAGCTTGGAGAGCCCCACAGACATAGATGGGGGGTCTCGGCAGGTGTATTTGCAGGCAGAAAAGCAGGAGGCTCGTAGATAGACAGGAGCTCTTTCACACACGTCTGCCTCTGCCCGCGGCCATCTTGGACTCCAAGCAACATTTTTTTGTGGGAAAAAGTAACATTTTCGTTTTCCTTCCACATTGCTTTAATTCCTGCGAAGCACATGAAGGGTTAATAGACTGGATGTGGTTTTGAGCATTTTAAGTGTTACAGTTATTGGAAAGGTGTCACTTTTGGGTATTTTCTGTTATATAGGCACCTCAAAGTCACTTCAAATGGGATGTGGTGGCTAAAAAAAATGTTTTTCTAAATTTTGTTGGAAAAATGAGAATTTCTGATAAACGTTTAACTCTTCTAATATCATGACAAAAAAAACAAAAGTTTGGACACACCTTCTCATTCAAAGAGTTTTCTTTATTTTCAGGACTCTGAAAACTGTAGATTCACATTGAAGGCATCAAAACTATGAATTAAAACATGTGGAATGAAATACTTAAAAAAATGTGAAACAACTGAAAATATGTCTTATATTCTACGTTCTTCAAAGTAGCCACCTTTTGCTTTGATTACTGCTTTGCACACTCTTGGCATTCTCTTGATAACCTTCTTAGTCAAATAGCCCTTACACAGCCTGGAGGTGTGTTTGGGGTCATTGTCCTGTTGAAAAATAAATGATGGTCCAACTAAACGCAAACCGGATGGAATAGCATGCCGCTGCAAGATGCTGTGGTAGGCATGATGGTTCTCTATGCCTTCAATTTTGAATAAATCCCCAACAGTGTCACCAGCAAGGCACCCCCACACCATCACACCTCCTCCTCCATGCTTCACGGTGGGAACCAGCCATGGTTCAGTCCAGCTGTTCACCTTTTCTACAAAGACACGGTGGTTGGATCCAAAGATCTCAAATTTGGACTCATCAGACCAAAGCACAGATTTCCACTGGTCTAATGTCCATTCCTTGTGTTCATTAGCCCAAATAAGTCTCTTCTGCTTGTTGCCTGTCCTTAGCAGTGGTTTCCTAGCAGCTAATTTACCATGAAGGCCTTCTGCACAAAGTCTCCTCTTAACAGTTGTTCTAGAGATGAGAAGGTGTGTCCAAACTTTTGGTCTGTACTGTATGTGTATTAAGTATTTTTTGTAACACAACTGATTTAAAAGCATAGAAATTCAAAATTTTAAAATCGCTAAATTTTCGAAATTTTTGCCAAATATCCAAGCTTTTTGACAAATAAACACTAAACACAAAAGATATCTTCCTAAGTTTACCGTATTTTTCGGACCATAAGACGCACTTTTTTCCTCCAAATGTTGGGGGAAAGTAGGGGCTGCGTCTTATGGTCTGAATATAGGGCTGCGGCCGGGAATGAGAGTGGTGCAGTGGAGCGGGTCATCGGCGGCACGAGCAGACTGTGGCAGCACCTGCCGTTACCACGTGGGCCCGCTCATTACATAAGCACACCCATCATCCGCCCATCATCTCTCAGTGTTGAAGCCAGCGCTGACAGGTGGGCGGAATGATGGGCGGGGGTGAGCATATTAAACAGCCGGCCGTGATCACCCCAGGCCACAACAGCCTGGAGTGATCATGTTCGGCTATATTCACTGCCCCCCGAGCATCATCATCAGCGCGGGGGGGCAGTGAATAAGTATGGTACACTTACCCATCACCGTTCCCCTGCAGCACCGCAATCTCCTCCTGTCTGCTGGCCAGCTGATCTGTGTAGCGAGCAGTGAGCACAGAGATGATGTCATCCCTGTGCACGCTCTCCACACACATCAGCCGGCAGAGAGGAGGACATCGCGATGCTGCAGGGGAATGGCTCCACACAGGTCAGCGCCGGGGGCAGTGAATCAGTACACTCACCCGTCACCGCTCCCCTGCAGCACCGCGATCTCCTCCTGTCTGCCGGCCAGCTGATCTGTGTAACGTGCGGTGAGCACAGCGATGACGTCATTGCTGTGCACGTGTGAGGGCCGGAGATGACTGGTAGGCCCAGGAGGTGGATCCACTGGACCGAGCACCCTACCTGGAGGGCAGGGTACACGGTAGCTGGAGCACTAGCGTGGCAGGAATGGGAAGAACCAGGTCACCAGGGTCATGGAGTCCCATAGGACAGTACAGGAACAGGTGCAGGTATCAGGAAGCAAAGACAGGACCAGGTCACTAGGGTCACAGCGTACTTTAAGGCAGTAATACAGGAAACAGGAACAAAAGGACCTGAACACCTAGCTCACAAGACAAAGCAAAGAAACACAAGCGATGATCAGGCGCCGCCCACATGGAAAGGCCAGTCTTATATACCCAGCACAGCCTCAGGTCATTTCCTGTAGCAGCAGTGCTGGGCCTATAAGACCAGGTGAGTGGGCACGGCCCGGTCCTATACAGAGGCATCAGTCAGAGTCAGACTCCTGAGACCTGGAACAGGACTCTGGGGAGCATGAGCGGGGGCAGCAGGCATGACCGGTGGACGCATGAACAGGACCAGTGAGGAAGGAGCGGTGGTGCGCTGGCGAGGCTGTATCAGTGGGTACAGAGCGGTGGTGCGATGCAGGGACCAGCTCAGTGAGTAAGGAGCGCTGCCGAGGCATCGGAAGTGTGACAGTACCTGCCCCTTTAAGCCCCCCCCTCCGAGCAAAGGACCCCCGGGCCACCCTGGACCGAGCCTCTGGACCATAACCCAGCGCAAAGGCAAGGAGGGACGGCTGATCCCATGCACCCTTCTGGACCACAACATGCTTAACCAAAGATTTTCCAGCAGCGGCAACGGAGGCAATGGAAATGGAAGGACAGTCAGAAGCAGGACTGGAATCATGGACGACCGGATCAGGCGTCTCAGACCGGGTACAGGACAGTGTCTCATCCTCAGTAGCCGGTGGACTCAAAGTCTCAGATGCCTGGGGCGGTGGAACATCGCTGGATAGCGTCATCTCTTCTTCGGAGCGGTTACAGGACAGTGTCACAGTGTCTCATCCTCAGTAGCTGGTGGACTAAAAGTCTCAACTCCAGAAGACGGTGGAATAAAAGTCTCAGATGCCTGGGGCGGTGGGATGTTGCTGGATAGCATCGTCTCTTCTTTAGGATCCTACAGCTTGACTGAGTCAAGTGCCAGGGGCTGAGGAACTCCAGCGGGTAATCGCGCCAGAGCGCCAACTAATAACAGGGTCATGGAGTTTCAGCCAGGGCAGGCCCAACAGGAGCTCAGAAGCCATCTCGGGATCACATAGAAGGCGATGGTCCCTGTATGCGAAGTGCCAACCTGGAGGTTCACGGGCTCGGTGGTATACCGGACAGGCTCGTAGAGCGGTTTGCCGTTTACGGAGGTGAACCAGAGGGGCTTCTTCAGTGGAGTGACAGGGACCTGGTATTTGTCTACCGTGGCCTGGTGGATAAAGTTGCCTGCTGCCCCGGAATCGATGTGGGCCTCCGCCGAAAACCCGGTCCCCTCTGTCGTCACCTGAACCGTCTGTTTAACTGAGACTGAAGGGATTCCAGTGGCAAGGGTTGCGGTTCCCACCATCCCTTGGACCTGGGGTCTACCAGGTTTCTCAGGGCATGTTCGAAGCATATGTGACCCATCTCCACAATAGCAGCACAGGCCCCGGGCGAGCCATTCTGCACGACGTTGCTTGGCTTGGGTCAGACGGTCCACTTGCATGGGTTCTGGTGACGATTCGCGGAAAGGCAGGGACGAGGGTGCGGTAGGGTTCTGCGAAGGCAAGACGTGGCGAGGTGGTCACTTCTCCCAGACTATCTCCTGGGCACACTCCAGAAAACGGAGGTCAATCCGGGTGGCCAGGGAAATCAAAGCGTCCAAGGTGCGTGGATCGTCATGGCCGGCGAGTTTGTCTTTAATACGACCAGAGAGACTCTCCCAAAAGGCCGCCGTTAAAGCCTCCTTGTTCAAGCCCAGCTCCGAAGCGAGCGAGCGGAACTGTATGGCATACTGGCCGACTGTTTGGGTCCCTTGGCGTAGCCGGAGGAGCATAGAGGTCACTGCGGTAGTTCGTCCGGGTTCGTCGAAGGTGCCCCAGAAGGCTCGTAGGAACTCCTGGATATCGGTGGTCATCGGGTCCTCGTTCTCCCACAGGGGGTTAATAAAGGCCAGGGCTTCACCTTCCAGGTGTGACATCAGGAACGCCACCTTGGCCTGGTCTGAGGCGAACAAGTGCGGGAGCAACTGGAAGTGCAAGGAGCACTGGTTCAGGAAGCCTCAGCAGGACTTGGGATCCCCTGCGTAGCAAGGCGGAGCAGCAAGGCGAAGTTGCGAGGCCGTGGAGACAACTGGTTTGGACCTGGAGACCGGTTGCTGCGTGAACTGAGACGAGGCAGTGTCTGCAGCGCATATAACCGGTGGTCCACAGACGTCATGAACTTCAGTGTCCGATTCAGGGTTTCGCGCTGTTGCGCCAGCTCCTGGTGCAGCTCTGCCAGCTCTGATTTCTGTGCTTCAGTGGAATCCATGGCCTGTGCTCCAGCGGGATCCATGGCCTGATCATACTGTGAGGGCCGGGGATGACTGGTAGGCCCAGGAGGTGGATCCACTGGACCGAGCACCCCACCTGGAGGGCAGGGTACACGGTAGCTGGAGCACTAGTTTGGCAGGAACAGAAAGAACCAGGTCACCAGGGTCATGGAGTCCCATAGGATAGTACAGGAACAGGTGCAGGTATCAGGAAGCAAAGACAGGACCAGGTCACTAGGGTCACAGCGTACTTTAAGGCAGTAATACAGGAAACAGGAACAAAAGGACCTGAGCACCTAGCTCACAAGACAAAGCAAAGAAACACAAGTGATGATTAGGCGCCGCCCACATGGAAAGGCCAGTCTTATATACCCAGCACAGCCTCAGGTAATTTCCTGTTGCAGCAGTGCTGGGCCTATAAGACCAGGTGAGTGGGCGCGGCCCGGTCCTATACAGAGGCATCAGTCAGAGTCAGACTCCTGAGACCTGGAACAGAACTGTGGGGAGCATGAGCGGGGGCGGCAGGCATGACTGGTGGACGCGTGAACAGGACCAATGAGGAAGGAGCGGTGGTGCGCTGGCGAGGCTAGATCAGTGGGTACAGAGCGGTGGTGCGATGCAGGGACTGGCTCAGTGAGTAAGGAGCGCTGCCGAGGCATTGGAAGCGTGACGGCGCGCCGCTAATCACGCAGGTCAGCTGACCGGCAAACAGCAGGATGAGCGATGCTGCAGGGAACAGTGACGGCTCCCCACAGATCAGCGGCGCTACTGCCGCCACAGACAGGAGGAGGAGCGATGCTGCATGGAGCGAGGAAAGGTGAGTATAAACGTTTATTTCTTTGTGTGATACAGGATACGGATGGGGCTATATAACAGGATGGGGCCATATAGCAGGATGGATGGGGGTATATAGAAGGATGGATGGGGTATATAGCAGGATAAGGGCATATAGGAGGATGGCAGTATATAGCAGGATGGGGGTATATAGCAGGATAAGGGCATATACCAGGATGGCAGTATATATCAGGATCGGGAGCATATGTCAGGATGGCAGTATATAGCTGGATGGGGGTATATAGCAGGATGGGGGTATATAGCAGGATGCCAGTATATAGCAGGATAAGGGCATATGCCAGGATGGGGTACATATACAAGGCAGGAGGATCATTACCAGAATGGGGTACCTTAGCAGAGAATTTGGGGACATTACCCCCATAACAGTGTAGGCAGCAGTTCCTCGCCTCATAACAGTGTGTCATGACCACATTTTGTGCTTAACATTTTATTTTCCTATTTTCCTGCTCTAAAACCAGGGTGCGTCTTATAGTCCGGTGCGTCTTATAGTCCGAAAAATACGGTACATGCAGTACAATGTGTCACGAAAAAACATTCTCAGAATCACTGGGATCCGTTGAAGCGTTCCAAATTTATTACCTCATAAAGTGAAACAGTTCAGAATTGAAAAAACTGGCCTTATCAGAAAGATGAAAATAGGCTGTTTGTATATTACTGCAAGTAGCTCTGTTCCATCGAGTGTCGGTTGTTTTATTCATCTCTGCTTCTGGTACTTGAGAAGTTACTGTCTCCTGGAGCAGTGGCTGGCTTCTCAGTGAACCAGGTTTGCTAATCACCATTTAGAGCTGGTCTCCTCCTACTTAAGTTGGGGAGTTTTCTGTACCATTGCCGAAGATAGATAGTTTCTGCTTGCAGTTGCATCCGAGGCATTCCTTTATTTGGTGACCAACTACTCGCTGTTTGTGCTGTTTGAGAGTTCCCGGGTGTGAATTACTCCTACCCCCTTTGGTTTATTCCCTGCAGTGTCTTTTTATCCCTCATCTGTGATTATTGACGGTGTGAGTGTGTTTCAATTTTATCTCTCGTCTGTGTCTTTGGGAGGTTGTTACTTTGTGTCCTGCCCATCTCAGGGTTGGTGGTCCAGGGAGAGGTATTAGGACAGGGCCAGACAGGAGACAGGGCCAGGGCTGTGACCTGGACCTCCCCACCATTAAGGGTACCTCTATGGTCAGGTTGAGTGCAGGCTCCACAGTCTTAGGGCCAGCTTAGCCACTCCTGTCATGGATACCATCTCCAGCCTGGCAAAAGAAATGAAGGCATTCACCATGCAGGAGGCCGAGCTGAGGGGGGCTATTCAGCTATAGACCAAAACCCCATCTTCTGCACCAGCACCAGAGCCCAAACTGCTGCTTCTCAAGCAGTTCACTGGGGATCGCAGTAGGTTTGTCTTCTTCAGGGAGTCCTGTAGATTGTACTTCCAACTGCATCCCCACTCTTCCAGAGATGAGGCCCAACGTGTGGGGAGTGTCGTCTCGCTTCTTAGTGGAAACCTACAATCATGGGCATTCCTCTTGCCCCCCAACTTTCCTGTGTTTGGTTCAATGAACTCTTCTTTTCTAAGCACTTGGACTTATCTACAGTATGATGACCCTGACAAAGTGTTGCTGGCCGAGTCCAAGAATCAAACACTAAAACAGGGGAGTCGACCGGCTGAAGATTTTTGCACCAAATTCAGGCATTGGTCTGTGGACACAAAGTAGAATGACCCTGCTCTTAGAAGCCAGTTCCTACAGAATGTTTCAGAGATGGTAAAGGCGGCTCTAGTCTTGTATGAGACTCTGTCCTCACTGGAGTCCGCTAAGGCGCTAGTCGTCCGCATAGACCGCTGGTTCTGCCAGAGATCTCATGAGTTTACATCCATCGGGATGATACCTGCCCCTCTGGCATCACCCACAGAGGACTCTGGTGAACCCATGCAGCTTGGTGGTACCTTCCAGGGGAGAAGAGCCCCTTGTTCTGGTAGGTCTGGGGGGGGTGGATGTTTTATGTGGGGAAAAAGGGCCACTATGTTAATGCATGCCCGCATATTCCGATTCTTTTCAGGGCCTACGTTTATCCTCTATATTGTAAAGTCAGTGTCTGTTGCCCGCTAGGGTTATCATTGAGGATAGTTAGATCTCCATAAAGGTGTTCCTGGATAGTGGGGCGGGGGAGACAACACTATTGATGAGAACTTTGCCCATTCAGTGGTGTTAATGGTGGTGAGCTTACCCACTCTGGTTCCTATTATCGCCATTGACTTGTCCCCTCTGTCCTAGGGGACCTTTAGGGAGTGTGTCCATAATGTTAAACTCCAGGTGAGGGCCCTGGATACTTACATGCCAGGTATTCAAAGACCTGCCAGCACCAATTATGTTGGGATGAACATTGCTCACGCTTTACAACCCCATTGTGGATTGGAGGGTCCAGGATATCATCCAATTGAGTCCGTATTGTAAGGTCCACTGCCTGGGTTCCTGTGTCACTATGCTCATGCCTTGTTTTACCAAGTGCATTTCTGAGTTCCAAGATTTATTCTCTGAGAAAGATTGCATGGAATTACCTCCAAACAGACCATACGACTGCAGTTTTAGGTTAAAGCCTAGATTGCTTAAATACAGATTGAATAATCTATCCAGACCTGAGAGTCATGTTCTAAAGGAGTACATTTCTGAAAGTTTGGCCAAAGGGTACATTAGGCCTTCCTCTTCACCGATTGCAGCCAGTTTCTTTTTTGTCAAAAAGAAGAATAGTTGGCTGTGACCGTTTTTAGATTTCCGGGAGCTCAACCAGATCACTATTCACGATCTATATCCCATGCCTCTCGGACCTCTTTAATCAGATCACGGGAGCTAGGTTGCTTTCTAAGCTTGAACTCAGGGGGTCTACAACTTCATCAGGGTCCGGGAAGGGAAGGAATGGAAGACGGCCTATAATACACTATAATACACCTGAGGGGCACTATGAAAACCTGGTTATGCCCTTTGGATTAACCAACGCACCAGCAGTCTTCCAGCATCCCCTCCGTCAGGAACAACTGAACTGACAGGCGCAGCTTTTGTAAGCCAATTTCTCCCGCCTCACTAAATTGTCAGGAAATCTCCCACGCCCAATACCTTCCTGACTCTTGATGCTTTGTGAAACCTGATATCATAGTTGTATCGGTAGGATTCCACTTGCAAGAGACTCGAGCGTATCTCGCAGTGCATTAACCGGGACAGCCTGCCTCTTTCCCAATGGGAGCATCTCAGCTGCATTGAAATACATGCAGCGGACCCGCTCCTGTCGGGAAAGAGGCAGGCCGCCCCATGTAATGCAATGCGAGTTACGCGCGAGTCTCTCGCAAGTGGAATCATACCCTACAGAGACTCAGGAGAGCAGATATAACTGTGCTGGCTTCTCAGACACATTGTTCCCGAACACGTCACACTATATAAGGTTGGTATTTTATGTTTTTAGTCATCACAATTGTTAATTTAGCTTGTTTTATAAATGGATAGTGCAAAGTTTGTGATTATTCCTTAGGAATAAGTAATGTTTTCTTATAAACTGAGGGCTATTTGGCAGGAGTTGTGATATGTGTGTACTTTTAGAGTTATTACTTTTATTATAAGTAAATTTTCTTTTTTTTGCACCTGATTATGTGTACTCTCTTTTATTGCATCCCTATGAAGGTCACTAATCACTTTTAGAGCACTAAAATTGACAAAATTAGATATGATAGGCATTTTCTAGCCTGTGCCTGACAGGCACATTGATCCTGAACTCGTTAGTGGAGGTTTTGTTCCTGATGGAGGGTTAATGACGTGTTTGCTCATCTTTTAGGGAGGTTTGTAGTAATATACCTAATATATCGCAATGACATCCTAATTAGTGATGAGTGAGTACTAAAAAGCTCGGGTGCTCGAAGCTCGGGCCGAGCCTCCCAAGATACTCGTGTACTCGGGCCGAGCAACGAGCCCAATGTTATCCTATGGGAGACCCGAGTATTTTTGTGAAATGACCCCCCGGCAGCATGGAGAAACCCTAAAAATGGCACAAAAGTCTCAGAAGAGTGCTCAAATGACATGGCAACAGCATGGGGAAGACCCCTTGAAGCATTTATCACTCAAAAGTCACAGCTGTGAACAATTTTGTCCGCGTTTCACGCCATTTTTACGGACTCACCAGAAAACCTTCCAAAATGACCCCAAAATGATTTTTCATTGCAGAAATGTTAAGGGCACATACCCAATAGTGAGATAGAGCTGGTGTATGTTACTTTTTGAGATTAATACATGAAAGATTTTACGTGAAAACATTGTGTGGCACTCCGATGTCCCTGAGAAGAGACGTACATGAAGGCCTCTTGAGTCTAATGTGCCCATTTTGAGGAAGTGAGTCTTTGTAGTATTTTCCTTTGCCAGGGCAGTCCAAAATTGTGAGGTTCACCAATGCCCCTGCATAGAGACGTGCATGAGGGCCTGTAAACTTGAAGTGCCCATTGTAAGGAAGTGGGTGTATTATAGTATAGCCCTTTGGCAGGGCAGCCAAAAATTGGGAGGCTCCACGTTGTCCCTGGATAGAGACGTGCATGAGGGCCTCAAAACATTAAGTGTCCATTGTCAGGAAGTGGGTGTATTATAGTATAGCCCTTAGGCAGGGCAGCCAAAAATTGGGAGGCTCCACGTTGTCCCTGGATAGAGACGTGCATGAGGGCCTGTAAACTTGAAGTGCCCATTGTAAGGAAGTGGGTGTATTATAGTATAGCCCTTTGGCAGGGCAGCCAAAAATTGGGAGGCTCCACGTTGTCCCTGGGTTGAGACGTGCATGAGGGCCTGTGAACTTGAAGTGCCCATTGTAAGGAAGTGGGTCTATTGTAGTATAGCCCTTTGGCAGGGCAGCCAAAAATTGGGAGGCTCCACGTTGTCCCTGGGTAGAGACGTGCATGAGGGCCTGTAAACTTGAAGTGCCCATTGTAAGGAAGTGAGTGTATTATAGTATAGCCCTTTGGCAGGGCAGCCAAAAATTGGGAGGCTCCACGTTGTCCCTGGATAGAGACGTGCATGAGGGCCTCAAAACATTAAGTGTCCATTGTCAGGAAGTGGGTGTATTATAGTATAGCCCTTAGGCAGGGCAGCCAAAAATTGGGAGGCTCCACGTTGTCCCTGGATAGAGACGTGCATGAGGGCCTGTAAACTTGAAGTGCCCATTGTAAGGAAGTGGGTGTATTATAGTATAGCCCTTTGGCAGGGCAGCCAAAAATTGGGAGGCTCCACGTTGTCCCTGGGTTGAGACGTGCATGAGGGCCTGTGAACTTGAAGTGCCCATTGTAAGGAAGTGGGTCTATTGTAGTATAGCCCTTTGGCAGGGCAGCCAAAAATTGAGAGGCTCCACATTGTCCCTGGATAGAGACGTGCATGAGGGCCTGTAAACTTGAAGTGCCCATTGTAAGGAAGTGGGTCTATTGTAGTATAGCCCTTTGGCAGGGCAGCCAAAAATTGGGAGGCTCCACGTTGTCCCTGGGTAGAGACGTGCATGAGGGCCTGTAAACTTGAAGTGCCCATTGTAAGGAAGTGGGTGTATTATAGTATAGCCCTTTGGCAGGGCAGCCAAAAATTGGGAGGCTCCACGTTGTCCCTGGATAGAGACGTGCATGAGGGCCTCAAAACATTAAGTGTCCATTGTCAGGAAGTGGGTGTATTATAGTATAGCCCTTAGGCAGGGCAGCCAAAAATTGGGAGGCTCCACGTTGTCCCTGGATAGAGACGTGCATGAGGGCCTGTAAACTTGAAGTGCCCATTGTAAGGAAGTGGGTCTATTGTAGTATAGCCCTTTGGCAGGGCAGCCAAAAATTGGGAGGCTCCACGTTGTCCCTGGGTAGAGACGTGCATGAGGGCCTGTAAACTTGAAGTGCCCATTGTAAGGAAGTGGGTGTATTATAGTATAGCCCTTTGGCAGGGCAGCCAAAAATTGGGAGGCTCCACGTTGTCCCTTGATAGAGACGTGCATGAGGGCCTCAAAACATTAAGTGTCCATTGTCAGGAAGTGGGTGTATTATAGTATAGCCCTTAGGCAGGGCAGCCAAAAATTGGGAGGCTCCACGTTGTCCCTGGGTAGAGACGTGCATGAGGGCCTCAAAACATTGTTCCCATTGGAAAGGAGCGGGTCTCCTGTCGTTGTAATGTCCATTCTGCAAAGAATGGGCGAAAAAATTTACCACTGGGGGTATACCTGAAACAAAGGCCTAAGTATTGCAATTTGTAACGGTCATCATGGTGGCGCATGAGGAGAAGGAGGAGCAGTCCAGCGATTATCCAAAGTCCAGAAGTGTGTACCCATGGGTGAGTGGAGGTACATGGCAAACTTTAAATTCCGCTCTCATTTGCTGGTGGTGTGGTGAAGTCTGGCCCAATCCATCCCTTGTTCATCTTGATCAGAGTCAGCCTGTCAGCATTTTCAGTTGACAGGCGGGTGCGTTTATCTGTAATGATTCCACCTGCGGCACTAAAAACACGCTCTGACAAAACGCTAGCGGCAGGGCAGGCCAGGACTTCCAAGGCGTAGAGAGCCAATTCATGCCACGTGTCCAGCTTGGATACCCAATAATTGTAAGGCACAGAGGAATGTCGGAGTACAGTTGTTCGATCTGCAAGGTACTCCTTCAGCATCTGGGCAAACTTAGGATTTCTTGTGGCACTACCCCGCACCTCAGGGGCTGCGGTACGTGAGGGGCTGAGAAAACTGTCCCACATCTTAAAGACTGTTCCCCTACCTCTGGCGGATTGGACTTGTGCCTCTCTCGGCTGTACGCCTCGGTTGTCCACTGATTCCTGACCTATGCCGCTAGCGTTTTGTGAGGGGAATGCTTTGCCTACTTCCGTGACTATGGCCTTCCGGAACTGCTGCATTTTGGTTGACCTCTCCTCCACGGGAATAAGAGACAAAAAGTTCTCCTTGTAGCGTGGGTCTAACAGTGTTACCAACCAGTAATGATTGTCGGCCAAGATGTTCTTAACGCGAGGGTCACGAGACAGGCAGCTTACCATAAAGTCAGCCATGTGCGCCAGACTCTTAACAGCCAGGACTTCAGTAGCCTGACCAACAAGATGACTGAACATGCTGTCCTCCTCCTCCTCCTCCTCCTCATCTACCCTGTCCTCTGGCCAGCCACGCTGAACCGAGGATATGACTGGTGTGCATGTCATATCCTCAATTTGGCCGGAGAGTTGCTCCATGTCTTCATCCTCCTCCTCGTCATAGTCCTCCACTGCACGTTGTGATGAGACGAGGCTGGGCTGTGTGTTATCACCCACACCCACTACTGTTTCTTGCTGCAACTCATCGCGCTCCGCCTGCAATGCATCATGTTTGTTTTTCAGCAGAGACCGTTTTAGAAGGCAGAGTAGCGGTATGGTGACGCTAATAATGGCGTCATCACCACTCACCATCTTGGTGGAGTCCTCAAAGTTTTGGAGGATGGTACATAGGTCTGACATCCATCTCCACTCCTCAGGTGTTATGTGTGGAGTTTGACCCATTTCCCGACGGCTTAGGTGATGCAGGTACTCAACAACTGCCCTCTTCTGCTCACATATCCTGACGAACATGTGCAGAGTTGAATTCCAACGCGTGGGGACATCACACACCAGTCTGTGAGCCGGAAGATGCAAACGGCGCTGAAAGCCGGCAAGGCCGGCTGAAGCAGTAGGTGACTTTCGAAAATGTGCAGACAGGCGGCGAACTTTTACCAGCAGATCAGACAGCTCTGGGTATGACTTTATAAACCGCTGAACCACGAGGTTGAGCACATGGGCCATGCATGGAACATGTGTCAGCTGGCCTCGCCTCAAAGCCGCCACCAGGTTCTGGCCATTGTCACACACGACCTTTCCTGGCTTTAGGTTCAGAGGTGTGAGCCAGTGATCTGCCTGCTGTTTCAGAGCTGTCCACACCTCTTCTGCATTGTGGGGTTTGTCACCGATGCAGATTAGCTTCAGCACAGCCTGTTGCCGCTTCGCCGAGGCAGTGCTGCAGTGCTTCCAGCTTGGGACTGGTGTGGAGGGTACAGTGGATGAGGATGCGCAGGAGGAGGAGGAGGCTGAAGAGCATGACATTCCTGAGCTGTAGAGTGTGGGTGAAACACTGACTGAGGTAGGGCCTGCAAACCTTGGTGTGGGAAGGACGTGTTCCGTCCCTCGCTCAGACTGGGTCCCAGCTTCCACAATATTAACCCAGTGTGCCGTCAACGAGATGTAGCGGCCTTGCCCACAAGCACTTGTCCACGTGTCTGTGGTTAGGTGGACATTGGGTGAAACAGCGTTGTTCAGGGCACGTGTGATGTTTTGTGACACGTGGTTATGCAACGCGGGGACGGCACACCGGGAGAAATAGTGGCGGCTGGGGACCGAGTAACGTGGGACAGCTGCCGCCATCAGGTCGCGGAATGCTTCTGTCTCCACCAGCCTAAAAGGCAACATTTCCAGCGCAAGCAGTCGTGAAATGTTAGCATTTAGAACTGTGGCATGTGGGGTGTTGGCAGTGTATTTGCGCCTGCGTTCAAAGGTTTGCTGAATGGATAACTGAACGCTGCGCTGGGACAAGGACGTGCTTGATGATGGTGTTCTTTCTGCGTAGGCAACTGCAGGTGCAGGAGTGGAGGAGGCTTGTTCGCAGGCAGCATGGACAGGGGATTGGCTCGCATGCACAACCAGCGAAGACGTAGCAGTGACATCAGCAAGCACTGCTCCTCGACTCTGTTGTACTTCCCACAAAGTCGGGTGCTTGGCTGACATGTGCCTGATCATGCTGGTGGTGGTCAGGCTGCTAGTTTTGGTACCCCTGCTGATGCTGGCACGGCAGGTGTTGCAAATGGCCTTTTTAGAATCATCTGGAGCCAACTTAAAAAACTGCCAGACTCGGGAAGACCTAACATTTGTACAGGCACCTTGTGTCGTCGTGTTGTTCCGGGGAACGGTTGCCTGACTTCTGCCTGGGGCCACCACCCTGCTTCTTACTGCCTGTTGTGATGCTACGCCTCCCTCCCCCTGTGCACTGCTGTCCTCGCTCTGCATATCCTCCTGCCAGGTTGGGTCAGTTACTGGATCATCCACCACGTCGTCTTCCTCTTCCGCACCCTGCTCCTCCTCCTGACTTCCTGACAATTGTGTCTCATCATCGTCCACCACTTGTTGAGACACGTTGCCAACTTCGTGAGAACGTGGCTGCTCAAATATTTGGCCATCTGTACAGACGATCTCCTCATGACCCACTTCAATATGAGCTGGCGAGAGGCCAGAATGTGTGAATGGAAACGTGAACAGCTCTTCCGAGTGTCCAAGTGTGGGATCATTAATGTCCGAGGAGGACGTGTACTCAGCCTGGTGGTAGGAAGGAGGATCAGGTTCAGAAATGTGCGGTGCAGTATCACGGCTACTGACACTTGACCGTGCGGAAGACAGAGTGTTTGTGGTGGTGCCAATCTGACTGGAAGCATTATCTGCTATCCAACTAACAACCTGTTGACACTGGTCTTGGTTCAAGAGCGGTGTACTGCTGCGGTCTCCAAGAATTTGGGACAGGACGTGCGAGCGACTAGATGTGGCCCTTTGTTGTGGCGAAATTAGAGCTTGCCCACGACCTCGGCCTCTGCCTGCACCACCATCATGTCCACTTCCTTGTTCCTTGCCAATGCCCTTGCGCATTTTGCAATGCTGTGCTGACGTGTATTCACTACTTGTGCGTTATATCAAAGTTTGTGGAAATTGCACACAAGTGCACCTGTACGCTGCCACCGACAGGCACACACGTGCGGTTTTAAAAACCAAGCACGGACGCACTAAGAACCTAACAGGTTTTTTTGGGGAGCGACAATTACAGACAAGTCAGACACTATCTGGACTGTTTTAGACTGTGTACACCAGCCCCAGATATGATGAAGGCTGGTATACGGTCACCACTAGGAATGGCTATATATACCCTGCCTGCCTGCCTGCCTGCCTGCCTGTATACTGGTACAATAGTCCTGACAAGGACTCTTCTGGTCACTAGCCTGTATTCAGACCTGGCTATACCCTGCCTGTATATAGCAACAATAGTCCTGAGAAGGACTCTGCTACTGTACTCCGACCTGGCTATACCCTGCCTGCCTGTATACAACTAGAATAGTCCTGAGAAGGACTTTTGGTCACACTGTTTGCATCCCTGCAACTGAAAAAGCTATAAAGGGCCGCAAAGCTTTCCCTGAATCAGCGACACTCTCCCTGCACTGACTGTCTGGATAGCTGTGAGCAGAGCACAGCGCGCCGGCTGGTATAAAGGCTCGGTCACGCTGTCCAGGCCGGCCAATCACTGCAATTCCACAACTAACAGGGCTGTGGCATTGCAGTGGTCTGCCAGCCAATCCCTGCATGAGGGCTGGCTCTCAAAAGAGCGCCAACATGCAGAAATGAAGACCACGAGTACAGCACGAGTATCGCGAGATTACTCGGTCCCCGCCGAGTAGACCGAGTACAGTGATACTCGTGCGAGTACCGAGTAGTAACAAGCATGCTCGCTTATCACTAATCCTAATCTATGCCACTTTTTGGAGACAAATGTGATGCCCTGACAAAATCAGGTTGTCACAGAAAACTGCACCCATCTTCCTGGTGCAGCATTCCCTCCTCCTTAGCCTTCCAACGCAACCCCACAGAGGTACATACACCAGCCACAAAAGCCTAGTCACCCCCCCAGGACAATAGGGACACATCAGTGGGCGGGGCCAGTCAGATGGTGACGCCCACCTAGGGGTCCTAAGGTGTCAAGGGGAGGGTACACGAGAGTTGACTAAGTTAGTTAAGTTTGGACAGTGGAAGTAAGAGGAGTGAAGTGGTAGTCGGGGGTTGTAGCTCTCGGACTACCGGAATACCTGAGATGACTAGGTGGCAGACGGCAGAGTAGGGCCACAGGCGATGGAGATCCAGTCGCGGGAGACCTTAAGTGGACCGGGGCAGGGTTGTAGCCCACCAGTGCTGACAGCGGGAATCTGGTCCGGAGGCCGCGCACAGTTGGGGTACCTGGACCCTAGGGCGAGGACAGCTACAAGCACCTTTCCAATTAACCAGCAGGGGAGAAGATTCCAAGTTTTGTCCCACTACCAGCCAAGATAGAGCGAGATGGAAGCCAAACGCGGGGGATAGGGCATCTGCAAGTGCCTGCAAAAATCTCAAAGGTCAGCTCTCGCGGGCCACAGCTCCCACAGAAAAGTAACCGGGAGTGGACTTTCCCCATTTCATGTGGACTAGTCAACACACAAGACAGCAACACAGAAGTGCAGGAGGAAGGGCCCCTGTCCTGTCCACTGGTGTGCGTGACCCAAGCACACCCCTCCGTAGGCTACCGGTATTCGGCACTGCTGCTCGAGACTGGGTCCGGCTACCACTCAAGCCACAGAAACCGCCCAGATACGAGCGTCCCGAGCAGCCCCCCTGCCGTGGTCTGTCTCGCTATAAGAAACTTGGCATCACGAACAGGATTCTTACCCCATCCACTAACCTGGGTGAAGTGCGCCTTTCCTGGACTGTTGACCTATGAAACGCTGAAATTTTTCGGACCGTCGCCATCTTGCCCGCCATTTTTGGCACCAAAAACAACAACCTCACCATCTTCATACCCAAAAAGAGTGCAAGTCTAAAGTTCTGCCCACCTTAATGTGAACGGAGCCAGAACCCGGTGACCTGAGGAGCAGGAAGCAGCAAAGGACAGTGGTCCCACGAGACTGCTGTTGACAAAACAAGGGGGAAGGTGAGGAAGTGGCATGTGACCAGAGCTGATAAAGTGCAGGGACGCTAGGACTCTGCAGAAATCCATTTCTGGACACCAACACGGCAAGATGTCACAGCAGCCTGACAGGCGGTGCCCGGAAAGCCCTGCTCCCGGTACCGCTGACTGGATAGAGGAGCTGACTGAGAGAATGTGCTGGAGGATCCATGATGGCGAAGTGGACGTCGGAAATAAAAGGCCTGGCTGCAACTCACGCGAAGTGAGGATGGCCTCTGAGGATCAGGTAAGCAACAACCCACGCCCTATGTTCCCCAGGAACCGGCCTGCCCGGCTGAGGGGTCCAACTGCTCCCGTCCACCACGCCGCCTCCCTCGTCACTAGAGATGAGCGATCTTCGAGGTTCGAGGTTCGCCAATATCATATTCGAGTGGTTTTAAAGGGTGTTCGAGTCGTTCGACAAACTCGAACAAATTGGTAAAAGTTCGGTAGTTCGAGTTACGTTCGAGAACCATTCGATCAACAAAAAGCGTAGCTAGTTACTAGCTGGCTTCTCACTGTAGTAGTGTGAGTCACTGTGAATCATAATATTATCAAAACGCAGCGCATAGTGTGCGGGAGAACGGGGTTTAGATCAGTGCTGCTGCTGAGTGCTGAAAGAATGCCGATCGCCATTTTTTTTTTCTAACCACGCGAACAGTGGGGCGGGCCAGGCTGTCAGCAAATCACAGACACACACACAGCAAATTGGATTTTTGCCAGACAAGCAAGGGCATGTGTCATAGGCTGTGCATGTCACATGCCTTTGCCCTATAAGATCCGTCCATTTTCCCCGTCGCCACCATTATCTCTCTGCTGTGGGTGGGTGACAGTCGCTGCTGCTGCTGTGTGCGCTATAGACATACAGTGCAATCTACACAGCGCTTTAGGGATTAGGGATTACTTGTAATTTCAGCCCTGTTCTGGGCTGCATTACAGCCGTTCATAGGCACTGTTGCTAGGCAGGTCCGTGCCAACGCTGTGCAGGGCTTTAGATAACAGCGTCTGGCTACATCAGCTCAGGCAATTCCTTGCTGCATTTTTTCATTGGCAGGGATAGAAACTGAGGCTTCCTTTGCTGTCCTGCTACCTACAGCACCTGTGCATTCTACACACCTGCCCATTTTTGCTACGCAATTTTTATAGCAAACAGTACTGACACTTAGTGGCATACTAAAAGTGTCTGGGATACTAACTTAGTGTTCCTCTGGGGCCAAGCAAAGTACACCACCTCTGCATTCTACACACCTGTCCATTTTTGCTACGCATTTTTTATAGCAAACAGTTCTGACACTTAGTGGCATACTAAAAGTGTCTGGGATACTAACTTAGGCCCGTTTTACAAGCTATGACATCGCTGGCAATTGCTAACGATGTCTAGCGCGATAGCACCCGCCCCCGTCGTTGTAACGATATGTGGTGAACGCTGCCATAGCGAACATTATCGCTACGGCAGCGTCACACGCACATACCTTTGCAGCGACGTTGCTGTGACCGGCGAACCGCCTTCTTTCTAAGGGGGCGGTTTGTTCAGCGTCACAGCGATGTCACAGCAGCGTCACTGAACCGCCGCCCAATAGAAAAGGAGGGGAGAAGATGAGCGGCCGGAACATGCCGCCCACCTCCTTCCTTCCTCCTTTTCCGGTGGACGCAGGTAAGGAGATGTTTGTCGTTCCAGCAGTGTCACACAAAGTGATGTGTGCTGCCGCAGGAACGACAAACAACATCGTTACTGCAGCAGCAATGATAATTGGAAAGAGGGGGGCATGTCACCGATGAGCGATTTTGAAAGTTTTTGTGTCGATTCAAAAACGCTCATAGGTGTCACACAAAACGGCACCGCTAAAGCGGCCGGATGTGCTTCACAAATTCTGTGACCGCCAATGAGATCGCTTTAGCGATCTCGTAGCATGTAAAGCCACCTTTAGTGTTCCTCTAGTGTCACGCAAGGTACACCACCTCTGCATTCTACACACCTACCTATTTTTGCTACGTATTTTTTATAACAAACAGGGCTGACACTTAGACGCATACTAAAAGTGTCTGGGATACTAACTTAGGCGGGCTTTGCACACTACGACATCGCAGGCCGATGCTGCGATGCCGAGTGCGATAGTGCCCGCCCCCGTCGCAGCAGCGATATGTGGTGATAGCTGGCGTAGCGAAAGTTATCGCTACGCCAGCTTCACACACACACTCACCTGCCGTGCGACGTCCCTGTGGCCGGCGACCCGCCTCCTTGTTAAGGGGGCGGGTCGTGCGGCGTCACTGCGACGTCACACGGCAGGCGGCCAATCAGAGCGGAGGGGCGGAGATGAGCAGGATGTAAACATCCTGCCCACCTCCTTCCTTCCGCATATCCTACGGAAGCCGCAGTGAGGCCGGTAGGAGACGTTCCTCGCTCCTGCGACTTCACACACAGCGATGTGTGCGGCCGCAGGAGCGAGGAACAACATCGGACCATTGCGTCAGCGTAATTATGAATTACGCCGACGCTGCACCGATGATACGATTAAGACGCTTTTGCGCTCGTTAATCGTATCATCCAGCCTTTACACACTGCGATGTCGCATGCGATGCCGGAAGTGCGTCATTTTCAATTTGACCCCACCGACATCGCACCTGCGATGTCGCAGTGTGCAAAGTGCCCCTTAGTGTTCCTCTGGTGCCACGCACGGTACACCACCTCTGCATTCTATACACCTGCCCATTTTTGCTACGCAATTTTTATAGCAAACAGTGCTGACACTTAGTGGCATACTAAAAGTGTCTGGGATACTAACTTAGTGTTCCTCTGGTGGCAAGCCAGGTACACCACCTCTGCATTCTACACACCTGCCCATTTTTGCTACGCCTTTTTTATAGCAAACAGTGCTGACACTTAGTGGCATACTAAAATTGTCTGGGTTACTAACTTAGTGTTCCTCTGGTGGCAAGCCAGGTACACCACTTCTGCATTCTACACACCTGCCCATTTTTGCTACGCAATTTTTATAGCAAACAGTGCTGACACTTAGTATTAATATCATAGGCATACTAAAAGTGTCTGGGATAGAAACTTAAGGCCGCTTTACACGCTGCAATATCGTTACCGATATTGCTAGTGTGCGTACCCGCCCCCATCGGTTGTGTGACATGGGCAAATCGCTGCCCATGGCGTACAACATCGCTAGGAACAATCACACTACTTACCTGCCTAGCGATGTCGCTGTGACCGGCTAACCGTCTCTTTTCTAAGGGGGCAGTTCGCTCGGCATCACAGCGACGTCACTAAGCGGCCGCCCAATAGAAGCGGAGGGGCGTAGATGGGCGACACAAACATCCCTCCCATCTCCTTTCTTCCTCATTTCGGGCGGCCGCAGGTAAGGAGAGGTTCCTCGTTCCTGCGGTGTCACACATAGCGATGTGTGCTGCCGCAGGAACGACAAACTACATCGTTACTGCAGCAGCAACGATAATCAAGATTAGGGGGGCATGTCACCGATTAGCGATTTTGAACATTTTTGCAACTATTCAAAATCGCTAATAGGTGTCACATGCAATGACATCGCTAAAGCGGCCGGATGTGCATCACAAATTCCGTGACCCCAACGAGATCGCTTTAGCGATGTCGTAGTGTGTAAAGCCACCTTTAGTGTTCCTCTGGTGCCAAGCAAAGTACACCACCTCTGCATTCTACACACCTGCCCATTTTTGCTACGCATTTTTTAAAGCAAATAGTGCTGACACTTAGTGGCATACTAAAAGTGTCTGGGATACTAATTTAGTGTTCCTCTGGTGCCACGCAAGGTACACCTGTGACGCCCTAGCCGGGCAAGGCAGTCACGGATAGGCCCCTACACAACACCGTTCCCTCACAGGTGACATCATCCAACCTTCAAAACCCTAGTCACCCCCCTCAGGGTTAGATGGACACACCAGGGAGCGGAACCAGGTGGTTGGGAGAAGCCCACAGAGGAGTCTAGGATAGAAGGCCACCGCCAGGGCTCAGAGATCCCATGGGCCAGCATCTGCGGGCAAGGGCTCCTTAGGCCACATCCAGCCGGGAGCGGACTCTTGAAGTTACAAGCACAGGCAGTCCACCATCTTACAAAGGTGCAGGAGAAAGACAGAGACCAACAGCCGGGTGGGGAGACCAGAACGCAGCCGGCTGCAAGCACCGACCACCATCACCTTCGTTTACCAGAGACTCGTGAGTTTCCTTCAATAGTGAGTACACCAGCACCCTGCGGTCGCCCATCTCCCTGCACTAACAACCCACATGGGTCCCGGGGCCACCATCCCTGCCCACAGAGGGGTTAACAGCTTGCTGCATAACATCTCCCCCGGGTGCCCCGTAACTGCAGCGGTGGTGTCCAACCTCACCGCACACCGTGGGTGGCATCACAAATTTAACACGGCTCAGCCCGTACATATACGTCCTACATCCACCACTATAACTCCCCTTTTTGATTGAAGTGACCGCGAGACCCCCGGGTCCGGAGACCCTCGAGCCACCAATGGAAGGTCCGGATCTGAGCAGCTCGGCTGCTGAGAGCGGAGCGGTACACACCACCTCTGCATTCTACACACCTGCCCATTTTTGATACGCAATTTTTATAACAAACAGTGCTGACACTTAGTGGCATACTAAAAGTGTCTGGGATACTAACTTAGGCTATGTGCGCACGTTGCATTTTTTTCCGCGTTTCTGCAGCGTTTTGAGCGGCAGCGTTTTTGCGCTAAAACGCATGCGTTTTTGTTTTCCAGCCAAGTCAATGGGAAAAGCTGAAATTCTGTCTGCACTTTGCTTTTTTTCTGCAGCGTTTAATTTGCATATTTGTGGTCAAAAACCATGCAGAAAAAGAAGCAGCATGTCAGTTGTTTTTGCCATTTCTGCAGCGTTTCCTTAACATTGGAGTCAATGAGAAATGGCAAAACGCAACCAAAAGCACAATTCCTGCGTTTTTCATGCTTTTTACCTGCTTTTCCACTGCGTTTTTGGCTCCAAAAACGCATGCTTTTATGGCCAAAAATTAATGGGTTCTAATGTTCCTTTACACACACACAATAACCAAAAATTTAAATGTTAAAAAATAATAAACTTTACCTATTTTTCTGTTAAAATGTACATAACCACTATTATTTCATTAAAATTGATAATTTTCCATATAGTTTTATTAAAAGTTAATTTTAACCTTTTTTTCTCTTTTTTCAATCTTTTTGACTATTTCAACTTTATTTCTCAGTGTCTTGATCTACAAAACGCATCTGCAGAAACGCAGGTGAAAATGCAGGTAAAAAGCGCTGAAAACGCACTAAAAACGCGGTAAAAACGCATGTGTTTTTAGCGCTAAAAAATGGTCAAAAGCCATTTGGTCAAAAACCAAGGGAAGGAAAACGTGCAGAATAAACTGCAGGTACTCCGACGCAACGTGCGGACATAGCCTTAGTGTTCCTCTGGTGGCAAGCCAGGTACACCACCTCTGCATTCTACACACCTGCCCATTTTTGCTTTGCCTTTTTTATAGCAAACAGTGCTGACAGTGGCATACTAAAAGTGTCTAGGATACTAACTTAGTGCTCCTCTGGTGCAACGCAAGGTACACCACCTTTGCATTCTACACACCTGCCCATTTTTGCTACGCAATTTTAATTTCAAAAAGTGCTGACACTTTTAGGGGCATAGTAAAATTGTCAGGGATACTACCTTGGGGTTCCTGTACTGTCAAGCAAGGAACACCACATGTGCATTCTACACGCCTCTCCATTTCTGCAACGCAATTTTTAACTGCAGGTAGTCTGTGATGACAGTGCAGGCGTGGATATAATGTTGCCTTCATCCAAAGGTGGTTCTCTTGATGTCTGAGAGAGCTCAACACGACCAGCTGTTTCCACTTCAAAAACAACTGATGACCTGCCAATCTCACTGTCTGTAGCGGGTAAAGGGGTGGAAGGTCAGCGTCAAAAAACATGTGTGACTGCTGTCCCCACAGTCACAGAGGATGAAGAGCATGCAGATGCACTTGATGGGGCAGACGGTGCTTGCACAGCCCCGCTAGGCCGTATCGTAGCACATTGAACTTCCCATTGAGACTTATGATTAATTTATAGTAGTGTACAGGGTGGGCTCCCCAGTATACAGCAAAAGCACACACTAGGAAAAGGACTCTAGGCAGATGGGTTGATAAAAGTTTGTTTAACTTTCCAAAAACAAACAATAAGAACCATGCATAAAACTGAAAGAATAGAAGAATCTATTCACAATTCCAAAAGCCTAAACCCCTATTGTTACGGTTGCTGCGAGCACTGGAGACTATGTCCAGATTTCTTGCTACTGCACATGTGCGAGCGCTGGAGATTAAGTCCAGATTTCTTGCTACTGCACATGTGCGAGCGCTGGAGACTAAGTCCAGATTTCTTGCTACTGCACATGTGCGAGCGCCAGAGACTAAGTCCTATCTTGGAGCCATTGCACATGTGCGGGTGACATCATCACTGACACGAGGTCACATGTCTCTGACACCTTCTATGCCGATTGGTCGCTGGTCATGTGCTTGTGATGCCTTGCTCGGTGATAGGCCAGCATGATGTCACTCCTGTCGTTCTGGCAGCGGATTGGCTCTGGTGTCCTCCATCTTGGATGAGGCACAGAGTCTATATAAGACCCTGACACACGCCGCATGGCGCTCAGTCCTCTTGGTTCATGCATAAGAGTAGACGCTCTGTGCGCGTTCCTCTAGGCATTCCTCTGTCTATGCTAGGTGAGCGCTACCGGCAGGGTAGCGTTCTTATACCTTACAGCTTCGGCTGCTGTCCGTATACTTACCTCTTAGGGGAGCGGACATAGGCAGGTGCCTGAGGCTCATGGTCTGGCTGGGCCTTGTGGTTCGACTCGTAGGTGGACGTTGCCGCTAGGGTAACGTTCCTTATACTGCGTCTGGCAGTTGTTCGTATCCTCGCACACTAGGGGAGCGAACAGAGGTAGGAGCTTTGTGCGGCTTACGCTGCTGTTCGTCTCTTTTGCACCACTAGAAGAGCGGACCTAGGCAGGTGCCATATCTAGTGGTTCGTGTCCTCGCACACTAGTGGAGCGAACGCAGGTAGGAGCTTTGTGCGGCTTACGCTGCTGTTCGTCTCTTTTGCACCACTAGAAGAGCAGACCTAGGTAGGTGCCATTTCGCACACATTGCCTTTGTCTCTGTGATTATTAACAGAGATCATTCCACACACCCTCCAAGTAAGGGAGGAATTGCTTTACTTACTTATTATATCCTTCTGTGAGTTAACAGAGGTATTGCACTCTGCCATAGTCTGCAGCAGAGTCTTTGCACGGTGGACCCTGACTGTCTGATACTCCTTTAAGTTATTATCAGACAGCCCCCCCGTAACACCTATGCTGCGACACTCGTAATGACGATTTATACCCCCTGCTCACCAACTTTTGCCTAACCAAGGGACAATCTAAACAGTTGCCTACTACCTGGTAATCCCTCTGTGTTGCAGGAGTAATTGTGTGTGTGTGTGCGAACACGACTTACCAGTGTCGCATCACAAGAGTTTACAACTTATCGACCTAAACATAAACAAAACCCATTACCCTCCTGAATACCCTTGTTAGCTGAAGCCTCATAGATAAGGCAGATGATAACAGTGTGAAGGCAAACCACACAGCTCAGCAACACAGTCCTGGAAATCTTGTAAAGCAAAAATCAATGCAAACATGTGTCACTGTCCCTCTATGATTTTAACTGTAACAGACAAATTGACAGAGCAGAGGCATCAAGTCTTATTGTCTATATAGTTGGCCTAAGCAGAAAAGATATGTGTTTTGCTAAGAAAACAAAGTGTTGCGTGCACGCATTACTGTCTGGTCCCAGCCTACCGTACCCGGGTACTGTGGTGTCCAGTTGCCATCAATACAGAGTTTACGATCCTCTCCTGGTAAACAGTATAGACAGCACCGGAAGAATGTTGGTCTCTGGCACAGGATGTTGCTCACAGGCGTTACGGTCCTCCTCACCAAACTCCAAAACGAGTCCCCTCACAATTCACCAAAGTGTTTTCGCGGTGGCTCCTTGTTGTAACGCACACCTTTAGCTTTTCCTTCATTTCACAGACAGCACCTCCTCCGCTCTCCAAGTCCACAGCTGAAGACCATTTTGCTATTGTTATAGTGACCAAACAGTCAAAGGCATATGCAAAAAAACAGCAGCCCCTTGTGGGTAGTCTGCAACAATGCATGCAATGAACGGCAAATAAGCATGTTGCATTCACAGTGGATAAAGCTCATCATTACACCCTCACGCTATCACTTCATATCCATGTGACAGTTCATGGACGTAGTACTCAAAGTAGTGAGTTTTTGGCTTTTACTTAGAGATTGGTGACAAATCTTACAGATGACATGACTTGGGTGATCTTTTGTGATGTAAAAAAAGCCCCAGGCTAGGGAAGGCTTAAAGCCCATGCGACCTGCAGAGCCAACACGACTTCTGCTCAGAGGCAGAGTTGTGGCTGAGGATTCAGTTGTTGACGTGCTTCCAGTACTTTGTCTCTGTCCAGGAAGACGCAACGTAGTCTCGTCGTCAGTAGCATCCTCCTCCACCTCCTCTGCTGACCTCATCGACTGGCTGACTTTGGTTTGAAAGTAAGTGGGGTCTCCAACCTCATCATCACTCTGTGTGTTTTCATTCCCCTCGTCCTGAGTCCTCCAAGCCAACCTCTTCCTGCCTTGACCGAATAGTAAAGTTGTTGTTCCAATCAGGTATCTGAGTCTCCTCAGCATGTTCCTCATTGTCTCCACCAGGATGATTTACAGTTTGGGAATGAGGGTGTACATTATGATCAGCACCTTCTTCATTGGGGCCTGGATCCGACTTACAAAGCTTCTGGGCATCAGTGCAGATCGTTTTGTTGTCTGTACTCACTGCAGCTTTGGAGCAGACGTCTGATTCCCAGGCTATTGTGTGACTGAACAGCTCTGCAGACTCAACCATAGCAAGTGCTATTGGGTTGACGCCACAGAGGAATGGAGTATTTGGGATATTGAAGTTAAGGTGGAGGAGAGGCCACTTGATGGAGCACTGGAGATCCATTGAAGCACCTGCTATTTTATTGCCTCATCTACATTTGGTAGCGATGGTCGTGTCTCTGAAAAAAGGGATCATATCAGATTATCCAAGGGAAGAAGTACACCTCATATTTTGGCTGGTAGTTGGTGTTACGAATCGGTGCCGCCGTAGACGCAAGCAGCCAGCTGCGGTTCCAGTTGCGCCCAGGCGTCAGCTGCCATTTTTGTCCATCCCTCGGGTTGTCCAGCTGGCTGCATCCTCATCCACGTCTAATGCGGGCGTCACACAATACGATCTATTGTGCGATCGCACGAGCGATCGTATCCGCCCCCGTTGTTTGTGCGTAACGGGCAATTAGTTGCCCGTGGCGCACAAAGTCGTTAAACCCCCGTCACACGTACTTACCTGCTGAGCGACCTCACTGTGGGCGGCGAAGATCCACTTCCTGAAGTAGGTGGGACATTTGGCGTCACAGCAACGTCACACAGCCACCGGCCAATAGCGGAGGGGCGAAGATGAGCGGCATGTAAACATCTCGCCCACCTCCTTCCTTTCGCATAGCCGGTGGGAGCCGTGGGACACAGGTAAGCTGTGTTCATCGTTCCCGGGGTGTCACACAGAGTGATGTGTGCTGCCCCGGGTACGATGAACAACCGGCGCAAAGAAAAAGAAACGATTTTTTAAAAATGAGCGACGTGTCAACGATACACGATTTGTTACTGATTTGCGAACGTTCAGAGTCACTCGGAGGTGTCACATGGGACGACATCGTAAACGATGCCGGATGTGCGTCACGAAAACCGTGACCCCGACGACATATCGCACGATAGATCGTCTCGAGTGACGTCCGCATAAGTGTGGAGAGACGGCTAGTGTGCATGCGTGTGCCGATGTACCACAGACACAGCCTAAGTACAGTGTTTCGCCTAGTGAGCATGCTCAGCATGACTGTGCCATTCCTGAGGCTAAGTCCTTAGTTTGTGCTACTCTGCATTCTCCCACACCTAGTGCAAAAAGCCTCTTTGCACAGGTACTTGGACTCCGTGCCGTGTCTAAGGGGTACTTTGCACGCTGCAACATCGCTAGCCAATGCTTGCGATGCCGAGCGCGATAGTACCCGCCCCCATCGCACATAAGATATCTTTGGATACCTACCGTAGCGAACATTATCACTACGGCAGCTTCACATGCACTTACCTGCCCTGCGACGTCGCTCTGGCCGGCGACCCGCCTCCTTCCTAAGGCAGGCGGCCAATAGAAGAGGAGGGGCGGAGATGAGCAGGACGTAAACATCCCGCCCACCTCCTTCCTTCCGCATAGCTGCTGGAGGCAGGTAAGGAGATGTTCCTCGCTCCTGCACCTTCCTCAATAGTTTGGCTGATACTATGCGCCCTTGTTAATCCCTCTCCCCCACCATCCCATGCTTGCCGCCTTGGTGCTGCTGAACGTGTGGACCTTGTAGATCTTGTTATCCCTTCCGCATATGATTCTTCCTGTACTTTCTCCCCTTCCTCTTGTCCCACCATCTAACTCTGAATAATGTTTAGAGTGTGCTCCAGCATGTAGATGACCGGAATTGTCATAATGATAATGGCATCGTCAGTGCTTAACATCTTCGTCGCCATTTGTAAACTGTGAAGAAGGGTGCATAGGTACTTGAGCTGAGACCACTCCAGCAGCGTGATCTGCCCCACCTCTGGATCTCGTTAGCCCAGGCTAACATATTGCATTGTCATAACGTATTGCAGCAGGGCTCGCCGGTGCTGCCACAGGCCCTGCAACATGTGCAGATTCAACTTCCTGCGTGTCGACAAATCGCATTGCAGGCGGTGAACAAGCAGATCGAAAGACTTCTGGTGCGATGCAAGTTGTTCATCTGCTGGGTGTGAATGGTGGAAGTGAGCACATAGCGTGCATATCCATTGCAGAAGGCCATGTAGGCCGGGATAGTGGTTTAAAAATTGCTGGACAACCAGTTTGAACACGTCAGCCATACAAGGCACGTGTCTCACATTGCCCTGGCGAAGGGCCGGATCCAGGTTTGCATCATTGTCGCACACGGCTGTTACGTCACCACCGGAGTCCGCTCCAGCAACTTGTACTCCGATTGCCAGGTGACACCGTGTTCCTTTCGTAGATAGTGCTGTTGATGGGAAAGGAGTCGACGACAGCGGCGCAGGTGGCTGCAGGTTCCGCACAGCCACTGGGCAGGGTTACCTTGAGATCTGCAGTACCAATGGCTGACTGTAGGTGGTTGTTGTCTCACAGCTGAAGTAACATCATTCAGCTACAACCAATGGGAAGACACCACACCCTTTTTTAGGCCCCTCTTGTCTGCTGAACACTGCTAGACATATTTCTGAACTTCTGATTCCTGTTCTGCCCAGTTCTGTTTTGTGATTTTGTGTGCTGACTACCGCTTGTTTACTAACTACATCTCCTGCATGATGTTTATGTACCTTGTTGCCCGATCCGCATTAGACCTCTGCTTGTTTTCTGATTAAGTCCTGGCCGTCCCATTCTGTTCCTGTTCCTCAATTCATGGTTTGACCCTGCCTGACTACTACTCTCTCGGACTGCAGCCTTCCACAGGTATTGATCCCCTTTGGCCCTGTGTAATTCCAAATCCCTGTATAGGGGTTAAAGGGTTTCAGAGTTCTAGGGGTGCAGCTTGTTGAGTGGCTTCCCTCTAGGCTATCCTTTACAGCCCGTATGAGTGTGTGGATCCAGGCAGGCGTTTCACCGTGCCCTCTGCAGAAGGCCATGGAGGCCGGGATAGTGGTTTAAAAATTGCTGGATAACCAGGTTCAACACGTGAGCCATACTGTCACGCTTCCCGGTCCCCGTGCCCCGCTCTCTGGTCCCCATGGCCCGCTCCCCGCTCCCCGGCGGCGTCCCCTGCTCACCACTCCGGTCCCGGCCTCCTCTTCCTCGCCTGCGCCCTCCATGCGTCCTGCTCCCCGCTCCCGGCGCTCCTCTGCGACGTGGGACACTCAGCCGGGCACTCCTGCTTCCTCTGCACCGCTCCCTGGACTGGCTTCTGGTACACGGGCCTCGCGCATGCGCATTAGGGCGCGCGCGCGCGGTCATTGACCCTTTCTTAAAGGGCCAGCACCTAGAAACAGGAAATTGCATAGACAGGTAGAGGGTATATTAGGATTCTCTTTCCTGGTGGGCGGGGCCTGTTCTACGTGTTTAGTAAGCTAGGAGTTCAGGTCCCCGTATTGCTTTGCCCTGTAATTAACCCTGTCTGTCTCGCAGAGCCTGTCCTGCCACGCCAGCCGCTCCGAACCACGTCCATTCCTGACAGTGACTACGGCGGATGTGCCACCACCTCTGCAGCTCCGCCAGTCTCCAGTCCCTGGCCCCGTTGGGTGACCCCTCTCATCGCTCAGCAGGTTTCGGATCCCGCCTGACCCTTCAACCCGGCCTTGGACCCTGAGCCTTGTCACCCAGACTACCGTCCAGAACTCGTGTGTTCAGCAACATCCACCTTTCCAGCTCCCCTACGGACTGTCTGGTTACCAATAGTGCTTCGGCTGCCGTGCATCAAGACCCTCTGGCGGGGCGACCGGCCTGGCTGCCTCCTCAGGGGAAACCGGTGTACGGTCCAGAGTTTCCACCACCCGGACGTAACAGCTAGAACAGGCCATGGATCCCGCCGAAGCACTAGCGGCCTTGCAGCAGGAACTCGTACGACAGCGCGAGACTCAGACCCGCATGCTGTCCTTCATGTCTTCTGTGGATACCCGCCTGACACGCTACAAGCAACGGCCACGTCCTTGGCATCTCAGATTTCCACTGCACAATCCACGGCCGCAGCTCCCGTGGCAGCCTCCTCGGATGCTTCCAAACTTCGTTTGGCCTCACCACCCCGGTACGCCGGAGATCCCAAGACCTGCAGGGGATTCATCAATCAATGCTCCCTCCATTTCAAGCTGCTGCCACACCTTTTTGCCTCTGACCAACCCAAGATCGCGTTCATGATGTCCCATCTAGAGGGAGAGGCACTGGCCTGGATGAACCCCTTGTGGGAGAAGGAGGATCCGGTAACCACCGACATCCAGGAGTTCCTGCAGGCTTTTCGTAGCACATTTGACGAGCCCGGACGCGCCTCCGCGTCTGCCTCATCCCTCCGGCTACGTCAGGGGACTTTGACGGTGGGCCAATATGCTATCCGCTTCCGCACCTTGGCCTCGGAACTAGGGTGGAACAATGAGGCCCTAACCGCCGCCTTCTGGGAGGGACTCTTGGGTCGTATTAAAGATGAGCTGGCTGGTCGTGACGTGCCTTCCACCCTGGATGCCCTGATTGCTCTAGCGACTCGAGTGGATCTTCGCTTTCAGGAACGATTTAAAGAGGTCTCCCGCGAAAGGCGTCTGATAAGGCACTCCTCCCCACCCCAGAAGTCCATCGCTCCCCAGTTGGCGTCACCTGGCGCGTCTACCTACGAGCCCATGCAGATTGACCGCCTGAGGCAGTCTGAGCAACGCAGAGCAGAACGACTAGCAAAGGGTCTCTGCTTCTACTGCGGTGATGGCACACACCTGCTACGCTCTTGTCCCGAGAAGCCGGGAAACTCCAAAGCCTCGGCTTGGTAGGAGAGGCCACCCTAGGTGCTGGGACTCTCTCAGACTCCGTTACCTGGACTATTCAAGTCACTACAGAAGAGACCCAGTTCACGGCAGAGGCGTATCTTGATTCTGGAGCAGCAGGCAACTTCATCCAGCAGGCCACGGTGGATAAGTACCAGGTACCTGTCCTTCCACTAGAAAAACCGCTGGTAATCGCCTCTGTAGATGGGAGACCCCTCTCTGACACCGTCTCACTGATCACCAAGCTTGTGGAAGTACGGATCGGTGCTCTGCACACCGAGAAGATCTCCTTCTACGTCCTCCCGCGCATGTCTCATCAGATCCTGCTGGGACTCCCATGGTTACGGGCACACGAACCGTCGGTCAGCTGGAGTACAGGTGACATTACCCGATGGGGCTCCTCGTGTCACGAGAGATGTCTGATATCCATCCAGCCCATCCGACGACCTCCGGTTCCAGAGTCTCTACCAGGACTGCCTTCTGCCTACTGGTCCTTCACGGACGTGTTTGATAAAAAGGAGTCAGAGGTACTACCGCCTCATCGTCCCTACGACTGTGCCATTGATTTACTGCCAGGAACTACGCCTCCTAGAGGAAGGATATACCCCTTGTCCCCTGCTGAAACACGGGCTATGTCTACCTATATCACCGAGAGCCTGGCTAAGGGGTTCATTCGGAGATCTTCGTCCCCTGCCGGAGCAGGATTTTTCTTCGTCAAGAAGAAGGAAGGTGATCTGCGCCCTTGCATTGACTACCGGGGATTAAACCAGATCACCGTAAAAAACAAATACCCTCTGCCACTTATCCCCGAACTATTCGATCGGCTCCGAGGAGCTCGTGTATTCACCAAGTTGGACCTCCGTGGGGCCTATAACCTGGTTCGCATTCGCTCTGGAGACGAATGGAAGACCGCATTCAACACTCGGGATGGGCACTACGAGTATTGTGTCATGCCCTTTGGTCTGTGTAATGCTCCGGCAGTCTTCCAAGAATTGGTGAATGAAGTGTTCAGAGATCTCCTCTATGTCTGTGTCGTGGTGTATCTGGACGACATCCTGGTCTTCTCTCCGGACCTACAGACCCACAGAGAGAACGTGCAGCTAGTTCTCCAGAGGCATAGAGAGAACCGTCTGTACGCCAAGTACGAGAAGTGCGTCTTTGAAAAATCGTCTCTTCCCTTCCTGGGCTATGTAATCTCGGACACTGGCCTGCAGATGGACCCAGAGAAAGTGTCTGCCATCATCAACTGGCCTCCTCCTTCCGGACTGAAGGCTATCCAACGCTTTCTCGGCTTTGCGAACTATTATCGTCAATTTATCCCGCACTTCTCTGCCTTGACTGCGCCTCTCTCTGCCTTGACTAAGAAAGGAGCTAATCCTAAGGACTGGCCACCAGCGGCCGATGACGCGTTCTGCTCCTTGAAACAGGCGTTTGCTTCTTCCCCGGTTCTCCATCGCCCTGAATTGAACCGACAGTTCACCTTAGAGGTGGATGCCTCCTCCTCTGGAGCCGGGGCAGTCTTGATGCAGAACTCCTCCTCCGGAAAGATGGTCACTTGTGGATTCTTCTCCAAGAGCTTCTCGGCACCCGAACGCAACTACACCATCGGGGATCGGGAGCTACTGGCCGTTAAGCTGGCCTTGGAGGAATGGCGCTACCTCTTGGAGGGAGCAGTATACCCTGTGATCATATACATGGACCACAAGAATCTGGAGTACCTGCGGTCAGCCCAAAGACTGAACCCGCGACAAGCCCGCTGGTCCTTGTTTTTTGCTCGCTTTGATTTCCAGCTCCATTTTCGGCCTGCGGATAAGAACGTGCGGGCAGACGCTTTGTCCAGGTCCTTCGTGCCCGTGGAGTTGGAGGAGGAGACGTTCCAGCCCATCATCAACCCTAGTAAAGTCATTCCGGTGACTCCTGTCGCTCTAACTCAGATACCCCCTGGGAAAACCTATGTCTCAGATACTGACAGACAGAGAGTCCTGCATTGGGGCCATGCCTCGAAGATCGCCGGCCATGCTGGTCAGAAGAAGACTTGGAGTACGATTGTCCGTCACTACTGGTGGCCGTCCCTCCGTAAAGACGTCGCAACCTTCGTCTCAGCCTGTCCATCCTGTGCCCGAAACAAGACACCCAAGCACCTACCATATGGACGTCTTCTGCCTCTGCCCATTCCTTCCGCTACGTGGCAACATATTGCAATGGACTTCATTACGGACTTACCCTTATCCTCCGGACACACGGTCATATGGGTTGTGGTGGATCGCTTCTCAAAGATGGCTCACTTCGTTCCCATGGCTGGGCTGCCCTCTGCCCAGGAGCTAGCTGACTCCTTCATACAGCACATATTCCGATTGCATGGCTTCCCCGCACACATTGTGTCCGACAGAGGAACTCAGTTTACCTCGCGCTTCTGGAGGGCTCTCTGCAAACATCTAGGAGTATCCTTGGACTTTTCTTCGGCCTACCATCCTCAGTCGAATGGCCAAGTGGAAGGGGTCAATCAGATCCTGACCTCCTTCCTGCGCCACTACGTCAACATCCATCATGACGATTGGTCCACGCTTCTACTTTGGGCTGAATTCTCCCACAACCAACACATCAGCGAGTCCACCTCCAGCTCTCCCTTCCAGGTCGTTTACGGACTTCAGCCTTCTGTCCCGTTGCCAGTATCCTCGGCTTCCGATGTCCCCGCAGCAGATGCTCTGGTTCGGGACTTCTCAACTATATGGAACTTTGTCAAGTCTTCCCTAGAACGTGCTTCTTTGCGGATGAAGAGACATGCGGACAAGAGGCGCCTGGATCCCCTGTGTTTCTCCCCAGGTGATCTGGTCTGGCTTGCATCCAGATATGTCCGATTGAAGTTACCCTCGTACAAGTTGGGTCCTCGTTACATCGGGCCGTTTAAAGTCATCAACAAGATCAATGCAGTCTCCTACAAACTGCAGCTCTCGGCCACGATGCGGATACCCAACTCCTTCCATGTCTCCTTGCTCAAGCCGGTCGTCCTTGGTCCCTTCTCCGCTGCTGCCAGTCCTGCTCCTCCTCCTATCGCTGACGATGACATCTATGCGGTAAGGGATATCGTGGCCATGAAGACCGTGCGAGGTCGGCAATACTTCCTGGTGGACTGGGCGGGCTATGGTCCCGAGGATAGGTCCTGGGAGCCCCGGGAGAATGTTGACACTCCTCTGACTCGTGCTTTCCTGTCCCGGTTGCGGGGAGGGGGGCGTGGGGGAGGGGGTACTGTCACGCTTCCCGGTCCCCGTGCCCCGCTCTCCGGTCCCCATGGCCCGCTCCCCGCTCCCCGGCGGCGTCCCCTGCTCACCACTCCGGTCCCGGCCTCCTCTTCCTCGCCTGCGCCCTCCATGCGTCCAGCTCCCCGCTCCCGGCGCTCCTCTGCGACGTGGAACACTCAGCCGGGCACTCCTGCTTCCTCTGCACTGCTCCCTGGACTGGCTTCTGGTACACGGGCCTCGCGCATGCGCATTAGGGCGCACGCGCGGTCATTGACCCTTTCTTAAAGGTCCAGCACCTAGAAACAGGAAATTGCATAGACAGGTACAGGGTATATTAGGATTCTCTTTCCTGGTGGGTGGGGCCTGTTCTACGTGTTTAGTAAGCTAGGAGTTCAGGTCCCCGTATTGCTTTGCCCTGTAATTAACCCTGTCTGTCTCGCAGAGCCTGTCCTGCCACGCCAGCCGCTCCGAACCACGTCCATTCCTGACGGTGACTACGGCGGATGTTCCACCACCTCTGCAGCTCCGCCAGTCTCCAGTCCCTGGCCCCGTTGGGTGACCCGTCTCATCGCTCAGCAGGTTCCGGATCCCGCCTGACCCTTCAACCCGGCCTTGGACCCTGAGCCTTGTCACCCGGACTACCGTCCAGAACTCGTGTGTTCAGCAACATCCACCTTTCCAGCTCCCCTACGGACTGTCTGGTTACCAATAGTGCTTCGGCTGCCGTGCATCAAGACCCTCTGGCGGGGTGACCGGCCTGGCTGCCTCCTCAGGGGAAACCGGTGTACGGTCCAGAGTTTCCACCACCCAGACGTAACACATACAAGGCACGTGTGTCACATTGTCCCAGCGACGGGACGCACCCAGGTTTGCATCATTGTCGCACATGGCCTTCTCTGGCTGCTGGTTGAGTGGAGGCAACCATTGATGAAACTCGGTCTCCAGAGCTAACCGTCCACAACTCCTCAGCGGTGAGACTCACATTTCCCATACATTTTCAAAGTAAAGATTTGACCGCCTGATGGTGTTGAGCTCTGCTGCCAGCATAGTAAGGAGGTGTGCGGGATTCCTTGATCACAGTTACAACGTGTGTGGCCTTACCAGACAGGATTTGAGCGAAGAGTGAGGACCTAGACAAGGTTGAGGAGGCAGAAGCAGTGTAGGAACTTATACATACAGAGGAAGGATTGACACACAACTCGTGCAGATGGCAAGACTTGTACAACAGACCCTTCTACATCTCTCACCATAGTTACCTAGTGCCCAGTCAGTGACATGTAACGCCCCTGTCCATGATTACTGGTCCAAGTATCTGTGGTGAAATGCACCCTGTCACACACAGAGTTTCTCAAGGAAGCGGTGATGTTGTGTGCGACATGCTGGTGTAGCGTGGGCACGCCTTTCTTGGAGAAGTGGCGACTGGGCATCGGCTCTTGGGGCACTGCGATGGGCATAAGGTCTTGAAAATCCTCTGTGTAAAAAGGGTGGAAAGGCATTTCTGTAGCCAACAGCTTGCAGATGCTGAAAGTCAACCTCTTAGGCATGTCATGCCCTTCTAAAATCATGTAAAACACAGCAAGGGGACTCCAACCACAGTCTCCCTTGTTTCCAAAAGTAGGGCCACACACACACCACTTCACTGGCATCAGTTGTCCCCCACTTGCAAACTTAAAAAAAGGAAAAAAAAACTTTGTTTAAATGAGGAGTCAAGATGGAGATGGGAGGCTCCAGTCCTAAGGCCGCCACTAGTCTCAAAACAGCAGAGAGATGGCCTTGACATTGGTTTGTCAGCGAGATACCTATACTAGCCAAAACAGCTGTCATTCATCTTGTCTAGGTGGTCAAGTGCACTTGGTCCAACTTTTGTTTACACTGTCAAAATTATTAGTACAACAGAGACTGACAGAGAAAAATGATGCAGAAAGGTAAATTTGTCACAGTCACCACTCACATCAGTCCCTGTCCGAGAACACATGGAGTAAATTTTAAAAGAAATCAGTTTGTTTATCACTGGTTATAAAATATTGTAGAAAAACAGAGTTCCCAAGGCAAACCAATGTAAACATGTCAAGAACAAACAATATATATGTTGTTTTTTATTTGGTGATATTTCACCCCAACATTATCAATGCTCTGAAGCATTGTGGATGATTTATTCTATCTGTGACATTCACAATACACAGAACTCTGCCAAATAAATAACTGATGTCATTTCGGCACTATTCTCAAACTGCAGTCTGCAGTTATTTTACCGGTGACATTTGCTGAGTACACAAACAAGATAAATGTAGAATATTAGTAATATCAGCATCCATTGCTTGTTTAATTCTTATTGTTTTACAAAGTAATACAAAGAGATATTACAAAGCAAAATTAATGTAAAGTTTATTTAGTTATACATCTCCACATTATCTTAGCACATTAAATTAAAAAAATGAAAATAATTAAGATTTTTTATATTTTGAATTTGATGCTTGAGCAAATGCGATTTATACTCAGTCACTGAATACAAAAAGCTGAATTTTCTATCACTGTGTGTCCATTCTGGGAAGTATCCTCAATAACAGCAGTCCTTTCCTTCTTGCCCGCATTTCTTTCATGTTCAAATAAGTCAACAACATTACTAGACAGAGATCAAAATAAGCATGATTTTTTATAGTAAGTCAATTTTTATGGTGTAGGTGGCTTACATTCAATACACATTTATAAATAAGAATTAGTCTCGCAAAACTGCCATAAATTACTTTGTATGGCTTTTATTATTACAAAGACAACCAATATCAAGCATGCTGAACACTCTCTGAAAAGAAACATGCAGTGATTTAGGCTTAGTAAGTTTCTAACATGTGGCATTTAGAAACCACAGTAACATACGGTAACAAAATCAAGACAAAACATTAAAAATGTGTGGGTCATTGCTTAGTTTTGTAGCCTTGCCACACTGTGAACCCTTGGGTAAGTATCTAACCAAGCACCACATATGCAAGATGTTTGTTTGTTGGATGCTGTTGTGTGTGCAATTCTTTACACACTCCAAATACTTATATGTTAATTTTAGTGATGGACAAGCACTAAAATACTCGGGTGCTTGGTTCTCGAGTTGAGCAATTTGTAATGCTCGGATGCTCGTCTCCAGTAACAAGAATAATGGAAGTCAACAGGAAACTCGAACATTGTTGTAGCAGACCCTTCCCTAAGAGGTTTGGAGGGCCTGAAAATCACAGAAAGGGATGGAAACACCACTGAAATGGAATGGGAGTGGCATGGGGAAGATCCCTGGATGCTTCTCTGGCTCCCAGGTCAGTGCGGTATAATGCCACTTTTACGAACTTACCATAAAACATTCCAAACAGAAGATGGCATCAATTTAACAGGACAAATGTTAGGAATGATGATTTCTAGTATAATGACTTGAACATAAATCAAATTTATCTATAGAGAAAACCCGCCTCCTCCACCCTTTAAGGGTGCTTTACACGCTGCGACATCGCTAACCATATATTATCGGGGGCACGGTGTTTGTGCCGCACATCCGGCGACATTAGTGACATTGCAGCATGTGAAACCAAGGAGCGATGATCAATGAGCGCAAAAACGTGAAAAATCGTTGCTCGTTGACACGTCGCTCCATTTCCAAATGTCGTTGCTGTTGCAGTTACGATGTTGTTCGTCGTTCTTGCGGCAGCACACATCGCTATGTGTGACACCGCAGGAACGACGAACATCTCCTTACCTGCGTCCACCAGCAATGAGGAAGGAAGAAAGTGGGCGGCATGTTCCGCCCACTCATCTCAGCCCCTCCTCTGCTATTGGACGGCTGCCATGTGACGTCGCTGTGATGCCGCATGAACCGCCCCCTTAGAAAGGAGGCGGATCGCCAGCCAGAGCGACATCGCAGGGAAGGTAAGTCCGTGTGACGGGTGTTAGCGATGTTGTGCGCCATGGGCAGTGATTTGCCCGTGACGCACAACAGACGGGGGCGGGTACGCTCTCTAGCGATATCGGTACCAAAATCGCAGCATGTAAAGTACCCTTAAGACTGTGTGCACATGAAGTGTTTTGGCAGCTTTTTTGTACTGTCATTACTTTCTATGGTTTGCTGCAAAAACTCTGAAAGCATTAATATTCTCCTTTCAAAAATGCAGTAATTTTCCATTTTAATCAGAAAAAAAGGAAATGCAGGCAAGAGATTTCTCTAAGTTGTTTCCTATTTGTAAGAAGTGGGACTCCTAGACTGGGGAAGTCTATGTACTAAGTGCAAGGCCCATCAAAAATTGAAAGAAAGGATTGCAATACACCCTGGAATACACATAGAGTAGGGCCTCAGAAACATTTACATTTAGAAGGAGTGGGACTTCTTAGGTCAACAACACGGAGTCCCGGAGGCCACTACTCAGAGTATATATTGCACAATAAGGACCTTCAGGCATCCAACTCTGATTTTGCTCCAGCTAAGGTGAGTTAGTGTTCCTCAGTGACTGCTCAGGGCATCAGGCAACTTCAAGACTTCAAATAAATTTAAGCAGGGTTGTACAAACATATTTTTTATCTCTTTGGAGACCTTTGCCAATGAAAATTCATGAACCATGTGGAGGGGAACTTCTCCAACCAAATTCGAAGGAAAGAATAATAAAGTCCTTAGTCCATTTATTCACTTGAAAGGTGCATTTTGGACCTATCTACCATTGTATAAATGCATCTTTATTTTTACACAGAGTTGAGTCAAACCTGTCTGAGGCTTGCAGGCCACAGTCACTCCTCCCTCCCTGCTTAACTTGATTCCATAGGTTTTTAGTGCCACTGGGGGCATAAAAACTGATAAGCGCATCTACCTGTCAAATGAAAATTCTGACAGGCTGACTGTTTTCAAAATCAAGGCTTGGATTGGCACTGACTTCTCAACCTCAGTGGATTATAAAGCCAATTCAAATATTCTTTTTTTTGTGGGTGTATTCCCATGCACCCCTTCTCACCCTATAAATGTCATTCAGTTCTTTTGTTTATTTTTCCTGTCGTTCTCCTCCTCCACTATATCCACAGAGTCATCATGCAGCACTCTCATAATTTTTAAGAGGGCCAGCAGATGGGCCTCAATCAATTTTAAATGTTCCAGCAGCTAGCTTCAACTCAATTTTTAGAGGGCCAGCAGCCAACCCTCGGTACTTCTTACACCAGTATGTGTCCCATAACATCACCCATGCCCTCACCGATTCAGTTACTGGGAAGGTCTATTTAACAACTGCCACATGGCCAAGTGCTTGTGGCCAAGGACACTACATTTGCCAGATGGAACACTTTTCACCTTATGGAGCCCAGTACAGATTCAGTCTCTGTGACGGCATACATGCTACAGATCCTGAAGATTGCAGGCTTTAGTTCCATCAAGGGTTCCTTCATCTCTAAATTATCATCTCCAAGCACATCATCCATATCAGTTGCAATCTGTAAGTATTGCAGCACTGCCTCGGTGAAGTAGCAACAGGCTATGGTGAAAATCATTTCTTTAAGTGACAAACAGATCCCTGCTACAGAGTTGTTGAAAGATATAACACACCAGACAGAACTATGACTCTTGTCACATAATCTACAACTAGTGGTGGGCGAACCCGAACTATAAAGTTCACGGTTGGTACCGAACACATAGTATTCATGCACACAATCCCGAACATGAGCTTTCCTGGGACGTTTGTGTTACAGTTAGTGTCTAGTTTGGGTCCATAAGCTGTAAAAAAAAAGCACATTATTAAAAACATTCTGATTATACTTACAGGTCCATCCTGCATACTCTGTCTTTCGGCTGCTTCTGCTTCCATGTCCTATCATTGCTGTGCCCCACCACTGACTAAAGGACTTTCCATGACATCATAGCCATGCGATCAGTCTGGTGTGAATGTTGTACAGACATTGGATTACAGACTGGTCACATGGTTATCAAAGGTCCTGTTAACTTCCGAGGTATTCATTGCTCTGCTCATCATTCGGCAGTCTTTGGCTGTTTTCGGCTGTGTTCTCAGTGACATCAGGATTCACCCGAGTCCATGGCTCATGAACTCTGCTGAACTTTAACTGTCACTGTGTTAGTGTTGCATCGCAAATACCGGCATGGCGCACACACCTCCAGACCGGAGTGGGTCGGCTGCATATATTTCCATACAGCTGAGGTGCTCCTGTCAGGCAGTGCAGGGTGATGCAATGCGAGAATAGACAAGTCATACACAAGTGGAATAATACCCTTAGTTTCAGCCTGCTTCTCACTCTGTACAGAGCGATGATGCAGAGCTGACATAGCTCTCTCTGCTTTTCTCTCTGTACATGTCTGTACAAAGTGGTGAAGGAGACCTGGCATGGCTCTCCCTGCTTCTTGCTTTGTATATGTCTGTACAGAATGATGAAGCAGAGCTGACATTGCTCTCTCTGCTTCTTGCTCTGTAGAGACACTTTTCTATACAGAGCGATGAAGCAGAACTGACATTACTCTACCTGTGGACTACATTGGACAAATAACTTTTATAGTAAAGTTGGAGTCGCTAACTGTTTTTTTGTTTTATTTCTAATAAAAAAATATTTTCTAAATGTTGTGTTTTTTTTTTCTGCTTACTAGAAATTCATGGTGGCCATGTCTAATTTGGCGTGATACCATGAATTTCGGACTTAGTACTAGCTGAGAATACAAAGCTGGTATTAACCCTTTTATTGCCTAGTGTGCCACCACCATCAGACCTGCTGGTCAAGCCAGGTAAAGCACCTGGAAATAGCGGTAAGAAACAATGCGACATTTCAAGAGGCAGCTGCGGGATGCGGTTTTTAGTGTGGAGGGCCCAGAAAGCTTGGGCATTACCACGCTGAGAATCCTAACCTCCAGCTCCCTGGCTTTACCTGACTGGGAATCAAAATACTGTGGGATCTCACATTTTTTCTTTTATTATTTTTTTAAATAATTAAAAAAAATTAATGGGCTTCCTGTATTTTGATTGCCAGCCAAGGTAAATCCAGGCAGATTGGGGTGGCAGCCCGTAGCCATTTGCTTTATCTGTGCTGAGAATCAAAAATACCGAGGAGCGCTACTTCATTTTTTTAAATTATTTTTTTTTTGTAGTACTATATGTGTGAGGGACCCAACAGTCAATCACAGATGCTGTCACGCAGAATGGGTGTCTGTGATTGGCTGTTGGAGTAACCTGGAATCTGCCCATACATTCTAGATGCTAGAATGTATGGACTGGTTTCAGGTTACTCCAGCATCCAATCACAGACACCCACTCTGTGACAGCGTCTATGATTGTCTGTTATTTCAAAAGTAAAATAAAACAACAACACAGAAAAAAAAAATTTTATTAGAAATAAAACAGAAATAAAACAGAAGACATTTAGGACTCCATCTTTTTTACCCAAAAAAACCCTCCAACGTAATCCAAAGGCGGGTGAGCATCTTCAGCTCTCCTACATCTGACTTACAGGATCTTCCGTGACATCATAGCCATGTGACCAGTCTTGTGTGAATGTTATTACCTTGGGGGTTACAGGACCTTCTGTGACGTCATAGACATGTGACCAGTCTTTAACGCAATGTCTGTACAACATACAATAAAGCAGGAGAGAAGCAAAGTCCTGCACCACCGCAGATTACCTGCAATATCGCTTGCGGTACCGCCTGTGCCTGTGCTCGGGTGGAGAGCCTGGAGGGTCCGACGATCCAAGTGCGGGGTGCTGGTCATAAGGCAAAGTCCATTGATGAAGCGTGAGAGTAGAAAGAGACCGCACTCAATCCGCTGTGAAGGATTTCTTTATTCAAACATGTGCAGAGTGGAGGGCTGGAGACACACTGTGAGCTGGCTCCTCAAGAATGGACGACAGCTGTTTCGCCCAAATTGGGCTTCCACAGGTCCACATGTGGAGCTACGGCTACACCCCTTTTAAAGGAGTGCTCACAGATTGCCCCAGACCACATAAAAACAAATAGGAGATTTGTGTATGCATATAAAATACATGTATCCATTTCCATGCATGAATTTACAACAAATTTTAAACATGTAAAAGAACACACTTGAATAAAATGAAGCAATGGGTGATAGACAGGCAGAACTATCATAGGAACACAGATATTAAGCATGTAAAAGAACACACTTGAATAAAATGAAGCAATGGGTGATAGACAGGCAGAACTATCATAGGAACACAGATAGATCCACACGATCGTTTAACCCTTGGGGGCCCTGTGCCCCATAATTAATAATTAACCTAGCCTCCTCTTGTAACAACAATTTGTGCAGGTCGCCCCCCTTCAAAGGGAGGGAGACCTTTTTAAGGCCGGCAAAACGCAAAACGTCGGGGTCACCATCATGACAATCCTGGATATGGGAAATTAATCTGGGGGAACCTTTCTCTGATGTTATCGAACTGTAATGCTCCCTGAATCGCACATATAAGCATCTTATAGTCTTGCCTATGTAGAACCTGCCACAAGGGCAGAGCACCACATAGACCACAAACTTGGTTTTGCATGAGATGAATTGATGGACAGTGTGCAAGTGCGGGCCGACTTGTACGGAGCGACCTTTTAAATGCTGGCTGCAAAAACGACACTGACCGCACCGGTAATTCCCTGGTGGGCAGCATTTGTCTAGCCAGGTTGTCGAATTGGTAAGTCTGTTCCTCACAAGTCTGTCCCGCAAATTGCCGCATCGTCTGAACGATACCAAAGGATTGGACATTGTCCTGTCAGATAAAGCCGGATCATTCTTCAAAATATGCCAATTTCTGCAAAGAGCAGTTCTAATGGCATGCTCCAGAGGTCCAAATTTGAAATTAAAGACAAACCTACCCAAATTGTCAACACATTTTCTGGTGCGGTTTTTACGGACAGACGTGGCGCCGTCTGATCTAGCTCTCTCACAGGCTGAATCAATCAGTTTTTTTGGGTAACCTCTTTGATGCAATCTAATCTTCAACTCCTGAGATTGTTGAAAAAAAGATTCCTCTGAACTGTTTGCTCTACGTACTCTCAGGAATTGACTGTAGGGCAAACCCGTCTTAATGTGGAGGGGGTGGGCACTTTGATAATGAAGAAGGGAGTTTGATGCCGTCGGCTTTCTGAACAACCTTGTACAAATATCGCCCTCCTTGATAGAAACCTCAATATCTAAAAAATTGAGAGTATCGCCACCATATGAGGAAGTAAAGGACATATTCATGGTGTTACAGGTGTTGAGATAGGACACGAAATCTGCAAAAAGGACCTCAGTGCCAGCCCACACTATGAATATGTCATCCACATACCTCAAAAAATGGCGAATATATTTCAAAAAAGGGTTGGTGTCAGAAAAAACATATTTGCTTTCAAAGGAGCCCAAAAAAATATTGGCCATGGCACAAGAGACAGGGGTACCCATAGCGGTACCCCTGCACTGCAAGTACCAACGGTCCAAAAACATGAAAGCATTTTTAGATAAAACGAAATCAAGGGCTTCCTCAATGAAACTGCAAAACAACGCATCTTTTCCAGTCTGCGCCACCAAATCCCTAACAGTCTGTATACCCAAATTCTGAGGAATGCGGGTATACAGACTCTCCACATCAATCGAGGTTAAAGCAAAGCCCTCCTGCCATGTCATACCCTTTAGCAGTGTTAAAAAATCACTGCTATCCTTGACATAAGAGGGGATATGACTCATAATTGGTCTTAACAGCCAGTCCAAATAGTGCGACAAAGGCTCTGTTAAAGAGCCGATGCCGGCCACTATTGGGCGACCAGGTGGATTATCCCTGCTCTTATGTATCTTTGGTATGCAATACCAGTGGGGCTTTGTAGGAAAAGGAGGAATTAGTTTATCAGCCTGTGAGCGAGACAGAAAACCCAGCCCCACGTATTTGTCCAGCAACCGCACCAAAGATTTCTTAAAATCTTGAATAGGATTTGCAGAAAGAGGACAATAGGTAGATCTGTCCATTAATTGTCTATTGCATTCCTGGATGTAATCATGTTTAGGAAGGAGGACAACGTTGCCCCCCTTGTCAGCCTCGCGGAACACCGTGTCCTCCCAACCCTGCATGATACATATCGCAGCCTGTTCTTTTTGACTTAGATTCTGGATCGGCCTGGCGTACACCAATGACTCGACATCCTTCAAGACAGCTTCCTGATATAAATCAATCAAATTTCCAGGTACAGTAGGGGGACAAAAATCCGATTTTATCCCCTTAGTAAACCTTTCCAAACCTGGACTATTGCTGGAACCCACAATATCAGTTGAAACATTTGGCTCATTCAAGCTGAGCAACAACTCAGCGTCTTGAAGGATCCCAGAATCAAAAGCCCCTATCAGACCGGTCCGAGAATCAGCTATACTGCACGGAACATGTCCAGCAGGCGCTGTATGAGCTGTATTAGGCGCCATTTGGAAATGTTTGTGCAGATGGATCTTTCTAATAGCCTTAAAAAGATCAATCTTGAACTCAGCAAAATCGAACTTTTCCGGAATGCAATATTTAAAACCTTTAATTAATACAGAGACCATATCTGGAGTAAGAGTATGGGATGTTAGATTGATGATCGCATCGGAAGGGGGACAAGAAGTAGATTGGAAACTTAATTCCTCCAAGTTACAGACTTCCTCTTGCGACCTCTGCCCCGTGTGCCTTTTCCTGCCCCCCCGTCGGATCCGTTTCCTAAAGGGTTGGTGGGTGCAGCACCATGGGGATTAATACTAGAGGGGCCCGAGATCACGTCCTCAGATCCACTGGATTCCGAGTCCGTGGTCCAGTACCCCCTGTTAGAGCCAGCACTACCTCAGAGAGCGCACATAAAAAAACGAGGTAGTGCTGGCTCTAACAGGGGGTACTGGACCACGGACTCGGAATCCAGTGGATCTGAGGACGTGATCTCGGGCCCCTCTAGTATTAATCCCCATGGTGCTGCACCCACCACCCCTTTAGGAAACGGATCCGACGGGGGGGCAGGAAAAGGCACACGGGGCAGAGGTCGCAAGAGGAAGTCTGTAACTTGGAGGAATTAAGTTTCCAATCTACTTCTTGTCCCCCTTCCGATGCGATCATCAATCTAACATCCCATACTCTTACTCCAGATATGGTCTCTGTATTAATTAAAGGTTTTAAATATTGCATTCCGGAAAAGTTCGATTTTGCTGAGTTCAAGATTGATCTTTTTAAGGCTATTAGAAAGATCCATCTGCACAAACATTTCCAAATGGCGCCTAATACAGCTCATACAGCGCCTGCTGGACATGTTCCGTGCAGTATAGCTGATTCTCGGACCGGTCTGATAGGGGCTTTTGATTCTGGGATCCTTCAAGACGCTGAGTTGTTGCTCAGCTTGAATGAGCCAAATGTTTCAACTGATATTGTGGGTTCCAGCAATAGTCCAGGTTTGGAAAGGTTTACTAAGGGGATAAAATCGGATTTTTGTCCCCCTACTGTACCTGGAAATTTGATTGATTTATATCAGGAAGCTGTCTTGAAGGATGTCGAGTCATTGGTGTACGCCAGGCCGATCCAGAATCTAAGTCAAAAAGAACAGGCTGCGATATGTATCATGCAGGGTTGGGAGGACACGGTGTTCCGCGAGGCTGACAAGGGGGGCAACGTTGTCCTCCTTCCTAAACATGATTACATCCAGGAATGCAATAGACAATTAATGGACAGATCTACCTATTGTCCTCTTTCTGCAAATCCTATTCAAGATTTTAAGAAATCTTTGGTGCGGTTGCTGGACAAATACGTGGGGCTGGGTTTTCTGTCTCGCTCACAGGCTGATAAACTAATTCCTCCTTTTCCTACAAAGCCCCACTGGTATTGCATACCAAAGATACATAAGAGCAGGGATAATCCACCTGGTCGCCCAATAGTGGCCGGCATCGGCTCTTTAACAGAGCCTTTGTCGCACTATTTGGACTGGCTGTTAAGACCAATTATGAGTCATATCCCCTCTTATGTCAAGGATAGCAGTGATTTTTTAACACTGCTAAAGGGTATGACATGGCAGGAGGGCTTTGCTTTAACCTCGATTGATGTGGAGAGTCTGTATACCCGCATTCCTCAGAATTTGGGTATACAGACTGTTAGGGATTTGGTGGCGCAGACTGGAAAAGATGCGTTGTTTTGCAGTTTCATTGAGGAAGCCCTTGATTTCGTTTTATCTAAAAATGCTTTCATGTTTTTGGACCGTTGGTACTTGCAGTGCAGGGGTACCGCTATGGGTACCCCTGTCTCTTGTGCCATGGCCAATATTTTTTTGGGCTCCTTTGAAAGCAAATATGTTTTTTCTGACACCAACCCTTTTTTGAAATATATTCGCCATTTTTTGAGGTATGTGGATGACATATTCATAGTGTGGGCTGGCACTGAGGTCCTTTTTGCAGATTTCGTGTCCTATCTCAACACCTGTAACACCATGAATATGTCCTTTACTTCCTCATATGGTGGCGATACTCTCAATTTTTTAGATATTGAGGTTTCTATCAAGGAGGGCGATATTTGTACAAGGTTGTTCAGAAAGCCGACGGCATCAAACTCCCTTCTTCATTATCAAAGTGCCCACCCCCTCCACATTAAGACGGGTTTGCCCTACAGTCAATTCCTGAGAGTACGTAGAGCAAACAGTTCAGAGGAATCTTTTTTTCAACAATCTCAGGAGTTGAAGATTAGATTGCATCAAAGAGGTTACCCAAAAAAACTGATTGATTCAGCCTGTGAGAGAGCTAGATCAGACGGCGCCACGTCTGTCCGTAAAAACCGCACCAGAAGATGTGTTGACAATTTGGGTAGGTTTGTCTTTAATTTCAAATTTGGACCTCTGGAGCATGCCATTAGAACTGCTCTTTGCAGAAATTGGCATATTTTGAAGAATGATCCGGCTTTATCTGACAGGACAATGTCCAATCCTTTGGTATCGTTCAGACGATGCGGCAATTTGCGGGACAGACTTGTGAGGAACAGACTTACCAATTCGACAACCTGGCTAGACAAATGCTGCCCACCAGGGAATTACCGGTGCGGTCAGTGTCGTTTTTGCAGCCAGCATTTAAAAGGTCGCTCCGTACAAGTCGGCCCGCACTTGCACACTGTCCATCAATTCATCTCATGCAAAACCAAGTTTGTGGTCTATGTGGTGCTCTGCCCTTGTGGCAGGTTCTACATAGGCAAGACTATAAGATGCTTATATGTGCGATTCAGGGAGCATTACAGTTCGATAACATCAGGGAAAGGTTCCCCCAGATTAATTTCCCATATCCAGGATTGTCATGATGGTGACCCCGACGTTTTGCGTTTTGCCGGCCTTAAAAAGGTCTCCCTCCCTTTGAAGGGGGGCGACCTGCACAAATTGTTGCTACAAGAGGAGGCTAGGTTAATTATTAATTATGGGGCACAGGGCCCCCAAGGGTTAAACGATCGTGTGGATCTATCTGTGTTCCTATGATAGTTCTGCCTGTCTATCACCCATTGCTTCATTTTATTCAAGTGTGTTCTTTTACATGCTTAATATCTGTGTTCCTATGATAGTTCTGCCTGTCTATCACCCATTGCTTCATTTTATTCAAGTGTGTTCTTTTACATGTTTAAAATTTGTTGTAAATTCATGCATGGAAATGGATACATGTATTTTATATGCATACACAAATCTCCTATTTGTTTTTATGTGGTCTGGGGCAATCTGTGAGCACTCCTTTAAAAGGGGTGTAGCCGTAGCTCCACATGTGGACCTGTGGAAGCCCAATTTGGGCGAAACAGCTGTCGTCCATTCTTGAGGAGCCAGCTCACAGTGTGTCTCCAGCCCTCCACTCTGCACATGTTTGAATAAAGAAATCCTTCACAGCGGATTGAGTGCGGTCTCTTTCTACTCTCACGCTTCATCTCTGTACAACATACACACCAGACTGGTTACATGGCTATGATGTCACAGAAGGTCCTGTTACCCGGGGGCACAGCAATGATTGGACACAGAAGCAGAAGCGGCTGGGAGACAGCGACTGAGTGGGTCTGCAGGACGCGTCGCGGGACCTGTAAGTATAATGACAATGTTTATTATTAATTATATTCTTTATTTTTCAGCCGCCCCGCCCCATCCCATAACTGTAAAGTCCAAGTTTTGTGTTCAGACGCAAGTTCGTGTTGTCTAAGAACCCGAACTAGAACTTTACAAAATGTTTGGGCAAGGCTCCCGAACGCGAACACCAGGGGGTTCACTTATCACTATCTACAACCTGAAATGGTCATGTGTGATGATGGTCATAACCTTACTGCTCCTTTGTAGTTTGGTAAGCTTGCATATGTATTGGGCCTGGCTGGCATGCTCAACTCAGAGGCTCAGCGCTTTCTGAAAACGCAGCCTGAGCTACTTTTAATTGTACACCTTGTGTGTTCCCCATTTATGTCCCACAGCCTTTCCCAAGACCCCCACATTATATGTATTTTGGCCAACACTGGTTACTGGTTGTTCACCCTTCTCGAAAATGCTACAAGGAGAACTTTCTATCTCTGTTCCCTGAGGTGAAGAGGGCTAGTAAAATATGGCTATACCAGAAAGCCCTAGTTGAACAATTTGTGCAAAAATTTCCCACCTGACAATGCTGGCTGCAGGGATCATAGTTCCTTTGGCAAACAAGGGTGAGATGAGGGAGACACACATCAGGTCAAACAGAGATAGAGGAACACTATCAAAGGTCTAGGACAGTTTCATTAGAATCTCCTAACACCAAGACCCTGATGCGTGGGGTAGTCTGATAAGGAGGAAAAAGTTTATGATGGTCATGAATGAGTCTCTATCTGACCGTACCAGTGTCCTCCATGATTCCTCTGTGCAGTACAACTATCGGGTATCCAAGCTGGACATGTGGCATTACCTATCCAACCCCCTGGAGGTGCTGGCCTGCCCTGTTACTAGTATTTTATGAAAGCGGGTTTCTAGTGCTGCTCGGGGCATAATTACTGATCAACTGAAAATATTGACAGGCTGACTGTTCTCAAAATAAACAGGACCATGATTGGCACTGACTTCTCAACCCCAGTGGATGACAGCAGCAGACTAACAAGCCATATCAAATGTTCATTATTTTCCTGTTGTATTCCCAGGCACTCCTTTCCACCCCAAAAAGATACACAGTTAATGCTTTGTTTTTTTCTAATCCTCCTCCTATACCGTATCTACAGGGTCATCATGTGGCCATTGCTCCAATTTTTGAGGACCATTAGCCAGCACCCTCACTTGTAACTTTTATAGGGCCTGCAGCTGGCCATCACATATCATTCTAAGAGGGCCTGCAGGCGGCCATCCCTCAATTTTTAGAGGCCTCACTCATAACTTCTAGAGGACCAAAAGACGGCTCTCACTCAAGTGACAAAAGAAATCAACCAAGATGGTGAGCGGCTATGACGCCTTAATCAGTATAACCATCCCACTTTTATGTCTACTGATACAGTTCCTGCTCATAATTAAAGATGAAGCTTTGTATGTGGACCTTGTGGAGATGGAGAAAGTACACCGGGTGTTACGTGCTTGCATATATGACTGCTTGCCTGGAAATGTTGCTATTTAGGCTTGTGGACTCGGAAACTTTCTGCAACCTGATGGTAGGCGATCTGCAACCGTCAATATATTTCCTGGTGTACCATTTTCCCCTAACATCACCCATGCCCTTAACAACGCAGTTAGGTTGCAGAAGTATATACATACAGCGTCGGACTGGCTACCGGAGGAAACTCCAGTAATGTCAGGCCTGGATTCAGGTACCTGCACTGCACTCCTGAGTTCTCACCTGAGCTCTGGCATGCAGCCTAGACTGTACCGCGAGCGCCGAGTGATTGATTCCCCGGCACTTGCGGTTCAGTTCATGTCAGCTGCATACAGGCCGGGCTGATCTCCGGTACTCTCACCTGAACTCCGGAGTTCAGCCCGTCATGTCTGCAGCTGTCATTAACTGAACCGCAAGCACCGGGGAATCAATCACTTGGTGCTCGCGGTACAGTCTAGGCTGCACTCTGTAGCTCAGGTGAGAGCTCCGGAGTGCAATGCGGGTACCTGAATCCAGGCCTGGCATTACTGGTGTTTCATCCGGTAGCCAGTCCGACACTGTATATATATACATATACATATAAAAGGACTCTAAATTAATAACCTGACTATATTCCTGTAATCCAAAACTTTCACTTGTCCAGCAGCTATCCCTACACTAAATGCAGCTAATAGCGGTATTGATAGGGAAAAGAATAGATGTAGGCCTTTTGTTTTAGGTTGCAGCAGCAAGGTCTGTGAGGCTAGAATCACTGCCTACAGGCATCTAATACACTATTCCTTCTCTAGCAGCTTGCCCTACACTAAGTGTAGCTAAGAGCGGTGTTATTATAGCATTAACCCTGAAAAGAACTGTTGGTTTAATGTTCCACCTGCAGGTACTGTCAAGCTATAATACACTGTCCGTTCTCAAGCATAACCTCTCCATTCACTATTTCCGGGTACAGTGCAACATGCATGGCGTATTGCATAGACCCAAAGATGCGATATGGCATTACCGAGATTCAAGGCAATCCCTGCATGCTGAGTGGCTGGAGAAAAAACCCATGAAACATGCGCCCATTACGCTCGCAAATCACTAGTTAATTTGTTTTCTATGAAATTGACTCAGTAAATTGGGAGTAAAGGGATTGATATAAATGGTAAAATTATCTGTACAATGATATGAATATATTTGTATGCTAATTGCACAAAGTGACAAAGGTGAAAAAATGTTTACGATACTAAAATATCTGGCCCATAAAAAAGCCACATACGACATTAAAGAGGATATTTACATAGATTCATCCACTAATGCCAATACCATAAGACCAAATTTACAGATGTCCATGAAAAAAAGTCAAATATCCTTAGCATCCCCTCTTGTTTGTCTGCACAAAGTAGGCTTGACTGTATCCGCTTTCAAGATAGTGCCCTGGCCGGCAGCCACTATCTCGAGACCATACTCTGCATTAGGATCTCTGGATGCTGATTGTGACATCACTGTGAAAAACTATGATGTGCAGCTAGGTCCAGCACACTACAATCCTGCAATCTCCTTCATCAGGGCATGTGTGTGCACAGCTACCACAGTCGACTTATGGAATTCCTCTCGTATGTCTAAGCTAACAGAATCAGGTGTTCTTATACAAGTTGTATTGCATACTATGCAATAACACTACAGGGCACAATGAACAATATAATAATTAGTCAAATGTAAATAACTCTATTCCAGTGTTACGTCCATTAGATTTTAGTGTATCCAATTCAAATAATCGTCTACTTTCAGCCCTCAACATACTTTTGATATAATCAACTCTTCTCCAATGGATTTTAACTGATTGTATCACCCATACCTCTGATCTCATGAATTGTTCCCCATGTTTTAGCACAGAATGCTTTGACAAGAGGTGGCTTACTGATTAGTTAAGAATATTTCTCATGTGTTCACTAATCCTCTTCTATAGATGTTGTTTGGTGCTTCCCACATGGGAATATATTCAACTTATTTTATTACATGAGCGCATAGTACCATATATCACTCCCTTTGAAAAACATGTTAGATTTCTCTAATCTCATATTTATGATCCTTATTTGAAGAGTCTCTAACAATTCTTTTAGAAGGGCAGTGAGCCCCATAGGGGTGAATGGACCCCATGACGATCGGGAGGGTGCAAGGTTAGGAAAGGATTAATAGGTTTGCATGGGATGGGGGATGTGTGGGAGTACAGGATTGGTAGTAGGGAGCTGTAAGGGGATTGGGGGGGAGCAAGGAAGGGGTGGGGTGTTGGGAGAGGTATAAGAGAGGGGGGTGTGCTGTTTACCTCCCCTTTCGTCGATTGATCTTTGTGTCCCAGGACGTAGTGCTGCTGCTGCTTCCTGCCATGGCTGCCCTTGCTGAACTCCTGGAGATGGTGCGGGGGGGCATCCGAGGTCATGGGAGTGGATGCCCTGAGGCAGCAGCTGGCAGCGGTCTGTGGGGCTGGAGCGGCGCCGCCTGCTGTTCCAGCGCCCGGGCCGTGGCTACGTGCTCGGCGGGCGCGACCGCCGGAGCGCTACTCCCCCAGCTGGAGGGGGAGAATCAGATCAAGGAGCCCCTGCGGGGACCCTCCGGAGCAGCGGCGGAGCCCTCCAACTAACCTAGGGGAGCAGCCGGCCACCGGGAGGAATCCGCGACGGAGATCCCGTGGGTCGGGGGTGGGCGGAGCCTCTGCGAGGCCCACTTCCGGTCCGCGGCCTGCGCAGCACCAGACCGGAGCATGGATGACGGCAGCCCCCAGTGATGTGCCGGCTGGGGGTGGCGCTCGGCGTGCCGGATTGCCGGAGGAGACTCCCTGCAGGCCGCAGGGGAGAGCAACAGGACGGGGGACGGGAGCGGATGTGAGCGGCGAGGTCAGGAGATCGGAGGAGGGGTACGGTGGCCCGCAGGCACAGAGGAGATCGGTAGTCACGGTCCCCCCCGGCGAGGAGCGTGCTGGGGGTGGGTCCCGGCGAGGTGCAAGCTCGGCACGGCCTTCCGGCAGTCGGCAGGGAGGGAGCCCACTGAGGACGACAGGAGAAGGGGCGGCGCGGCAGGATATCACGATTACAGCGGGAAGAGACGGCGGCAGGGCGCCACGGCGGGAGAAAAGGGAGAGGTCAAGCAGGAGTCGCCCGGACGAGCGGGGTGCGGTGACCGTGGGGGTCGACGGCCGCCAGGTGCGGGCTGTCCCCTCGCTGGTCCCCCCTGAGGATTTCGGCAGCGCATCAGACTCCAGCGAGGAAGAAGGAGCAGCGGCAGGTCGGACGGAGCGGCAGCTGGAAGATCGTGGCACGGCTGTTCCGGCGTCGACTCAACGGCAGCCTGGTGAGCAGACAACAGAAATGTTACATGCTGTGGGTAGCGCGGGCGAGGGCGGGGGTTCCGTCGCGGGACGCGTTGCGCTGGGGGCGAGTGCGGTCGGGCAGTCTGGTTTACCGGGTCCAGAGTTTTGGGGGCAGCTTTTGGGGGTGTTGCAGGGGTTGTCTGCGGAAAGGGGTAGTCGGACTGGGCCTGGGGCTCCGGTGGGGGCGTGGGTGGGCCCCACGGAGGTGGTGCGGACAGAAGCGCCGGTGCGCGATGTTGCGGCGGGGGACAAAACTCGGCGGCAGGTACGGGACAGGAGGCTGGTGGGGCGGCTTCCGTGGGTGCGAGTAAGGAGGCGGAAAAGGAAAAAGAAAAGGAGGATGAGGTAGTGCGTTTGGATGATAGGGCACGGAGTGAAATTTATGTGTGCTTTGAAGGGCAGTTAGGGGTTCATTTAAAAAAGGAGGTGAGGGAAAAGATTTGGAAGGGGGAGTATGTGGAAATTTTTTCCCTGCTTCCCTTGGAAAAGTTTAGTTTGGATAAGGTGAAACCTAGTGATACAAAAAAGGAGAAGGAGGATGAGGAAAAACGGCGGTATAGGTTGATCCCGAGGACGTTTACCAATTGGTTGCAGGCCTTTGCTATCTTAGCCAGTGTGATAGGGGAAAAGGAGCCGGAGCATTGTTCCGCCCTATTTGGATATATGGACGCGATAGGGGAAGCGTATAGAGTATACGGCGGTTTGGGGTGGTTGAGATATGATGAGCAGTTCCGGCAGCGGAAGGCTCTGCGGCCGGGAGTCCAGTGGGGCCACAAGGATATTTCTTTGTGGATGCGGTTAATGACGGCGCCGGCTCAGCCCTTTCGAGGGGGTGCCGGAGCCCGGGTGCGAGTGGCGGGTCCTCGGCTGGACAGAAAAAGGGAGCTTGTTGGCAGTATAACGAGGGACAGTGTAAGTTCGGGGCCTCTTGTCGGTTCAGACACGAGTGTTCCGGATGTGGAGGGTCCCACCCTCTGGCCAGGTGCTTCAAGAAAGGCAAAGGAAAGGCGGGGGAGGGGTCTGGAAAAAGGGAGGACGCCAGTGAGGGTAGAGGCGATGCTTCCCTATTTAAGTAGATACCCGGATGTGCGGGCGGCGGAGTTGTTGGAACGTGGTTTTACAGAGGGCTTTCGGATTCCGTTTGAATCTGAGGCGCCGGTGTTTCGCCCGGGAAACTTGCGGTCCGCAAAAGAACATCCGGCGGTGGTGAAGGAAAAGCTGCAGAAGGAGGTGGAGTTGGGGAGGATGGCGGGCCCATTCCAGGACCCGCCATTCTCTAATTTACGGATTTCCCCCCTTGGGGTGGTACCTAAGAAGGAGCCGAACAAATTTCGGCTCATTCATCATTTATCTTATCCGGCGGGATTGTCGGTGAATGATGGGATATCACCGGAATTGTCGGCGGTATGTTATGTATCGTTCGATAGGGCCTTGGAGCTGGTAAGGGTAGCGGGGCGGGGGGCCCTGATGGCAAAGGCGGATGTGGAAGCAGCTTTTCGTTTACTCCCGGTGCATCCGGAGAGCTTTCATCTCTTAGGGTGTATGTGGGATGGTGAATACTATGTGGATCGTTGCCTGCCGATGGGCTGATCCATTTCGTGTGCTTATTTTGAGGCATTCAGTACGTTTGTGGAATGGGTAGTCAAGGAGGTGGCAGGAGTCCATTCAGTGATTCACTATCTGGATGACTTCTTTTGCGTGGGTCCGGCGGGCTCTTCGGTTTGCTCCTTGTTGTTGTTTACGTTAGAGCGGATCGCGCGGAGCCTGGGTATTCCGTTGGCAAAAGACAAAACAGAAGGGCCGGTGACGGTATTATGTTTCTTAGGTATCGAAATTGATACACTGGCAATGGAATGCCGGTTGCCGGAGGGAAAGCTGTTGGATTTGAAGGCGTCGGTGCGGTTTTTGTCTCAGGCCAAGAAGGTGCGGTTGCGCGAGTTGCAGTCAGTGCTCGGAAAATTGAATTTCGCTTGTCGCATTATGCCGATGGGGCGGATATTTAATAGGAGACTGGCGAGCGCAACCGCAGGGGTAAAAGCTCCAAATCACTTTGTCAGAGTGACCAAAGTGATGAAAGGGGATTTGTTGGTTTGGGAGGAGTTCTTGGACCGGTACAACGGTCGGACCCTTTGGATGAGCGAGGCGGTGTCCAATAGCCAGCTGGAATTGTACACGGATGCGGCTGGGGCGACAGGTTTTGGAGCAATTTTTCGAACGCGCTGGTGTGTGGGAAAGTGGCCGCGGCGGTGGGTGGAAGCAGGTTTGGTGAGGAATTTGGCGCTGTTGGAATTGTTGCCCATTATTGTGGCGGTGGAGTTGTGGGGCCCTGTTTTTGCTGGAAGAAGGGTTTGCATGCATTGTGACAACATGGCGGTGGTGCATTCCATCAACGCACTGTCGGCAAAATCCCCGCCGGTTGTGGGGTATTTAAGGCATCTAGTGTTGCGTTGTTTGGAGTTAAACATTTGCGTGGTGGCTCGGCATGTGCCTGGGATTCGCAACGAGGTGGCTGATGCGCTATCACGGTTTCAGTTTTGCAGGTTCAGGAAGCTGGTGCCGGAAGCGGACGCGGAGGGGGAACCTTGCCCGAACTGGCTGTGGGACCTGGCATCGGTGTAGCTTTTGAGGGAATTCGGAGATCGGTGTCTGAGGCTACTTGGTGCCGATATCAGGCGGTGTGGCAGGAATGGGCAGAGTTGGAAAGTAGGGAGTTCATGGAGTCGGGTTACCAGGGTCGAGTGTTGGGGGTACTGATGTTAATAAGTGGGGATTTTTCGGAAGGCAGGTCTGTTTCGGTGATTGGTTGCAAGTTGGCGGCGTTGGCCTTTTTGTTTCAGATGCAAGGGGTTCGGGACGCGACTAAGGATTTTCTGGTGCGACAGGCGATGAAGGGTTTTCGAAAAGGGGCTCAGTCGCGTGACTGTAGGCGGCCGGTGTCATTGCCATTGTTGGTGCGTTTGGTGGGGTGTTTAGGGGAGTTGTGTTCGTCTCCTTATGAGCGGGTGTTGTTCTCGGTAGCTTTTGTACTGGCGTTTTTTGGGGCCTTTCGTATTGGCGAATTGGTCAGCCCGACTAAGCAAGCGATGGGTGGTTTGCTGTTGGGTGATGTGATGCTGGGGGAGGATAGAGTGGAATGTCGGCTTCGTTTTTCTAAGACGGATCAGAGGGGCCGGGGGCGCTTAGTAGTGTTGTACGCTTTACCGGGGCACCAGTTGTGCCCAGTGTTACATGTGTCAGAGTTTTTAAAGGTGCGCGGCGGTTACCCGGGTGTTTTTCTTAGACATACGGACGGATTGGCTTTGTCGCGGTATCAATTCAATGCAGTGCTGAAGATGGCTCTAGCAAGGGTGGGGGAGGAGCCACGTGAGTACGGGTCTCACTCCTTCCGGATTGGGGCGGCAACGGAGGCCGCCAGGTGGGGTTTGAGTGAGGATTGTATCCGGCGGATTGGGAGGTGGGAGTCTTCCAGGTTCCGTTTGTACATTAGGCCTCACTTGGTCAGGTGATGGTCAGGGGTGGGGGATTCAAGGTTGGTGTTAGATGCCGGTTTGTGGGCAATTTCTTGTGCTGTTGCTGTTTTTATTCGTGGTCTTTGTATTTTATAGGTCCATGCCTTGTGTGGATCCTCGGGCACTCCTATGTGCATTGGGGAGCGTTGCGGGCGGATGTGCGGCGTGACGGTCGGCAGCTCGGAGTGTCGGTGTCGGAAGCTCGAGTAAAGTGGCTCGGAATTCGGGGCATGACCTGGGGTAGGGTGCGCCCTGAGGTGGCTTATTATAGCCGTATGGATCGTGTCCCTGATGTGTTAATTTTACATGTGGGAGGGAACGATTTGGGAGTAAGGTCGGCGAGGGAATTGAAAAGGGATATAAAGCTGGACCTGTTACATTTGTGGAGGGCGTTCCCGGGCATAGTTATCGTTTGGTCGGACATTATAGCTCGGACGCAGTGGCGTTTTGGGAGGTCGGTGGACCGTATTAATAGGGCTCGGAGCAAGCTGAACCGGGCTATTGGCAGGTTTGTGGCGAGAAATGGTGGGTTGGTGGAGCGGCATAGAGAATTGGAGGAGTCCACGGAGCAGTATCTAAGGAGAGATGGGGTTCACCTGACTGATGTGGGTCTGGATTTATGGATGTTGGGTTTGAGGGATGGCCTAGAGCAAGCACTGGGGGTGTGGGGGGCCCGGGCCAAGTAAGGGTGTCACTTGGCCGGCCTGTGGCGGGGTGATAGGTCCGTCTGAGAGGTTGGGAGTACCGACAGTCGGCTTGTTGGTACGAAGTCGCTCAAGGGGAGTGGCTTCGGAGTGGATGGGAACTTGTGGGCGGAGGTCCCGCAGGTTCTGGGTAGGGGTAATTAACGATGGAACGTTGTTACCCCTCACCTCGGGCCGGTTGGTCACGGCCGAGGTGGTCCTCTGGGCCGGTTTGGAGGTTACGGCCGGGGGGTTAGGAATGATGGTTTGCCTCTCGGACGGATCTATCGGTGTTTCTGGTTATACGGGTATATATGTATAAGGTTAAGTTTAACAATTGAGTGGCATGTTGGGCCACAAGTTTGGTATACATATATACGGTAAAATAAAACTGTGGCCATTCCTGCAATAAAGTCGTGGTTCTCGTCTTCATTTAGGTAGATATGGTACGGGGGGGTGTGTTTTACAGGATAACCTGCTTATCCCTTATAGATGCGTCAAGAAGGGCAGTGAGCCCCATAGGGGTGAATGGACCCCATGACGATCGGGAGGGTGCAAGGTTAGGAAAGGGTTAATAGGTTTGCATGGGATGGGGGATGTGTGGGAGTACAGGATTGGTAGTAGGGAGCTGTAAGGGGATTGGGGGGGAGCAAGGAAGGGGTGGGGTGTTGGGAGAGGTATAAGAGAGGGGGGTGTGCTGTTTACCTCCCCTTTCGTCGATTGATCTTTGTGTCCCACCCGCCCGCCCTGATATATAATTATATGTATATGTTCAAAAAAAAAAAAAATAAATAAATAAAAAGGTGAAAAGGTGATGGTTTTTCAAAAAAAAAAAAAAAAAAAAAAAGAGGAATAAAGGAGAATACAAGGTTGAGTTGCTAATTTATTGTTGTCACAGCGGGGTGATAGGTCCGTCTGAGAGGTTGGGAGTACCGACAGTCGGCTTGTTGGTACGAAGTCGCTCAAGGGGAGTGGCTTTGGAGTGGATGGGAACTTGTGGGCGGAGGTCCCGCAGGTTCTGGGTAGGGGTAATTAACGATGGAACGTTGTTACCCCTCACTTCGGGCCGGGTGGTCACGGCCGAGGTGGTCCTCTGGGCCGGTTTGGAGGTTACGGCCGGGGGGTTAGGAATGATGGTTTGCCTCTCGGACGGATCTATCGGTGTTTCTGGTTATACGGGTATATATGTATAAGGTTAAGTTTAACAATTGAGTGGCATGTTGGGCCACAAGTTTGGTATACATATATACGGTAAAATAAAACTGTGGCCATTCCTGCAATAAAGTCGTGGTTCTCGTCTTCATTTAGGTAGATATGGTACGGGGGGTGTGTTTTGCAGGATAACCTGCTTATCCCTTATAGATGCGTCAAGATTTTAAAACTTGAGAAATTCCACATTTCTGGTATTGAAAAAAATTATCATAAAGCACAACAAATTCTACTATCATCACTTTGTATATATAGGCAGCATGGTGGCTCAGTGGTTAGCCCTGCAGTCTTGCAGTGCTGTGGTTCTGGGTTCAAATCACACCTAGGACAACATCTGCAAAGGAGTTTGTTTGTTCTCCCCGTGTTTGCGTGGGTTTCCTCCAAGTACTCTGGTTTCCTCTCACACTCCAAAGACATACAGTTAGGGATTCTAGATTGTGAGCCCCAATGGGGACAGTGCTGCCAATGTATGTAAAGCACTGTGGAATTAATAGCGCTATATACATGCATAAATATTATTATTGTATGTTTGACCTCTCATATATTCTTAATTGTGGGTACAATTATATTACCGAGATTTTGCACTCTCCTAAAAACAAACTTGGGATATTCAGGGAAAAATTCCCCTACTACTTTATCTTCCTTCAAATATTCCAATATTACCCACAAGTCCTTTTAAAAACAATTCTTTAATTAGTGAAAAAAATAGGGAATAATTGCAAGAGACAAATGGAATAATGAATTACAATCAGAGAGAAAGTAAAACATTACATATTATTATACAATATAATTCATGAGGGTCTTTTTTTCAAGAATTAGTAGATGGACATCTAGAAATTTTGACTTATGGCATTGGCATTAGTGGATGAATCCATGCAAATAGGTAAAATAGGAAAAAATCCAGCTCACCCCTCTTCACTCCATGGAAAGCCGGCGGCACACGGAAAAACGCCCAGACCCTGTCGGGAACAAACGATACAGGAACAAAAGCAAATCCAGCGCCTTTAGCAAGGAGACTCGAGTAGTAAAACCCCAAACTTTATTGAATCCAGAATCAAAATACAAGAATACAGACCACTTCATGGGGGGACAGGAAAAATAAGTGATCCACAGACAGAAGAAAAATTCCTACATGTTTCGACCAATAGAAGTCGACCATAGTCATGGAATGAAAAGAAACATGTAGGAATTTTTCCTCTGTCTGTGCATCACTCATTTTTCCTGTTCTCCCACGAAGTGGTCTGTGTTCTTGTATTTTGATTCTGGATTCAATTATGTTTGGGGTTTTACTACTCGAGTCTCCTTGCTAAAGGCGCTGGATTTGCTTTTGTTCCTGAATCCATGTAAATATCCTCTTTAAAGTCGTATGCAGCTTTCTAATGGGTCAGATATGTTAGGATCCTTAACATCTTTCCATTTTTGTCCGATCAAGTAATGAGCATTGCCGAGAACATTCACTCACCACTATCACTGACATCTAAAATAAGAAAAATAAGCACATTTGGAAGGTAGCGAATAACAATTATGCCTCTTTGAGTAGTAATAACATTTGAATAAATATATAATAGTATCTACAACATTTTTTTTAAACATTTTATTCTAATTCAAGTTAGTTTTGAAAATCTCTCCCATTTTTCTGTTTATTTATTTTTTCTGCCATTTTATAGATTATTTGTCACTCCCAATACTCAAATTAAACCAGTCATATAGAGGACTTAGCCCCTACAAATTCCATACTCGTGTTACAGATTTTCATTTTCTTTTTATGCTATGACAGTTTTAAAAGCTATATCAATGAGAGTTGTTTGGTGTACTCTTGGTATGGACAAGTGATCGATGCACCATTCTTCCTCTCCATCTGCCATTCCCATCCCCTCCACTTATTTACTTATTACTGACAGTGTAACAAGGGGCACTACCTGCATTATATCCATAGCCCTGCACACACTGTGTTGGCAGGAGCTGAGATATCATAATGTCAGTGTGTGTAGGTGCCTTCTAATCACCCTGTATGGCCTGTAGTGGCCACTAGCTGTAGAGAGGATTGCACAGCAATGCAGATAGGAGTGCAGGATGAACAAATGCACACACTGACACTGCAGGAACCAAGTTATCATCTCCCTCAACAATCCAAAAATGACCAATTGGTACTATGTGGTCCTGTGTGCAGTAAGCATAAGCTACCGCTCAGAGTGGATCACAATGGACCGACATAATCATATTGTGGGATCTCTCATCTCCTGCAATGTCAGTACATACATGACTGAGGAGTCAATATAAGCAGCTCTCCCTGGAATGTTGTCAATAATCACATGTGGATGGCAGGATGATGGTAACTGAAAGGGTGGAATGGTGCACCAAGTTTTTGGCCATGCCATTGATGCGCCAAAGCCCGTTGTTTACTATTGTAATAAAACTGTTTTTCATAAAACAAAATAAGTAAAATCTGTACCACAAGTGATGACTTTTGTTTTGCCTATATAAATGCTAAATGGTTTACTTTGAATTTTGGGGGTGACAGACTTATTAGCTTACGATCACATGGTATGGTAAATGTTTTCAGAAAGTTGCCATTTAAATAAAAAAATCTATTTGATAGATATTTTTTAAGTAAGTCATCATTCAGTCATTTGTGCTTTATGTGCCCCTCTTTCACAAGGACAGAACACAGACTCTAGCTGGCTATGGGGCTTTTCACATGTCCATGTCACATGTCCAGTGTTCACAAATTAAAAACTGAGATTTGTCCATTTTTTATCCAAGTTGCAGATCCCTTTTGCCTATTCAAAAAGTCCATGAACAAAAACTGTAAGTACAGGGATTTTATCCATGTCAGGGCTTCAAATTCTTTACTGGCACATGATGAAAGAATGATGAAATGGTGTATGACAGAGGTGTCTAGTAGTGTCAACTTAACTCTACTTATTAAAGGGAATCTGTCATCAGATTTTTACCCCCTAATCTGAGAGCATTGTAACTTAAGGGGAGAGATCCTGATTCCAGGAGTGTTTCACGTACTGGGCTACTTAGTATAGTTTTTATAAAATCACTGTTTAGTCAACAGTATATTATCATTAGAGGACAACTTGGCATGCTGCCAGGTAGTCCAGCATATTCATGATCTCTGTATAACTGCTAGATCTGCAGCAGAAAAACATTGATTTTATCAAGATGACAGCAAACAGCTCAGTAAGGGACACATTGCTGGAATCAGGGTCTCTGTGTCTACATTATGCTGCTCTCAGATGAAGAAGCAAAAATTCCCTTTAAGAACACATGCTAGGCCATATTGAGTGTAGCATTATTGAGGATGCCGGAACAGTTTAGGACAGATTAATATTGTACTTTTAGGGTTTGCTTACATTTTTGGATGAGTGTTATCCAATGTTTCTTTGGATAGCACTCGCTCCAATGTTATACAATGGAGCAGTGCCGTTTAGCGTTTATTTTTCTAATTCCGTTTTGGCATTACAAAAAAATCGTTGGATGCTGCGATTGACAAAGTGTCTCGGGCGGTGCGCACCCATACAAATCATTGGGTGCATGCAAAATATTGCACTGTGCTCGGATGACATCCAAATACAGTCCCATATATGCTGAGACAGACAATGAAGAAGATGGAGATATTAATCTCTCCCACTTCTCCGTACTAGGGTTTGGCCAAACTTTAATTAACAGTTCAGTTTGTTACCCAGAATTGACCCAAACTTGACCCTGGAACCATAGCCCCATATAATTCAATGGGGACCCTAATTTTTGGGCTCTAAAATGGTCATAGTAAGGGCTACAGGGATCCAAAAGGAAGCAAAATATGGGTAAGAGCAGGACATTTGCCCTACAAACAAATGTAGATAGGGATTCAATAAATAATTTATAAAAATGACATGGGATCCCCGTTTGATAACCAGCCAAGGTAAAGCAGACAGCTTTGTTGTGAGAATGAGGCTCCAAAGGTCACTCGTGGTCATTATGAGGTATCCTTTGAAAAATAATACATTTAGCTATCCAGCACACAATTGTTTCCACTTCCAAGTTGTGAACAGGACTGCATCTGAAGTCATTTTGTTTGTCTTGTGGGTCACTAATTTAATACAATATCAAAAATATATTATTGTCTTCATCTGCTTTTTGTTTAGACATTAGCAAGAAATGTTGCAAAAATGTGCCAATTAAAAAATCATCCAGAAACTTTACTTTGGCAGAAAAGGAAAAGGGAGGTGACTGAAGTGAGATGTGCTAAAAAATACAACATTTTGTAAGTTGTATTTCAAGAAGCTGTCTAAACAGTTGGTTGAGAAAAGTTGTCAAGGGAAAATAATAAAAAGGCTTAAAGAAGAAAGACAACTTAAAAAGTGTAAAAAAAAATATAAAGAAGAAAGAGAAAATACTTGTCACGAGGTGACTGTTAGGATAGCGGGGAACAGGGGCTCTATCGTGTCCCTCCAGCTAGGGGACCCTAGGTTATTCCTACACTCAGGGTTACTCCCGATGATGGAGATGCCTGAGTCCCGTTCCTGTCTATTCTCCTGACCAGTACTTCTTTGATACCCCTCTCCCATCAGGAAAGGACAGGGCAGAAATGTGATGGAAAACAGATAAAGACAGACAAGGGAAAACCACAACTTTGACACACTGAACAACAAAGAATAATTGAGTTTCCAAGTCAATTAAAATTGTAAATTTTATTTCATCAAAAAATTGCATAAATTAATTACAAAAGATCATATACAAAAATACATTACAGAAAAAGTGAGGCAAAAGAAGGGGAGGAAAATACCCCCAGACAAGGTGATATGGCTACAATTACATGTGGGGGTTAAATTTTAACCTTTTTCAGGAAGGGTACAATCCAATTATAACTGCATTCCTATCAGCAGTGGATTAGTCACAATGGACATTAGTAAACTGCAGTTATTTGCTTACCCATTTAAATTCACAATTGTCCCCACAGGAGGTTACCGTGCCCACCAGAATATAATAAAACCCTCCAAATGCGTGTTTTCATGGCAGTGTACTTCACCGCTTCCCTGATGAAGCAGAGCATAACATAATTGGCAGAGCATAACTTCCAATGAATCAAGTATTGCAACGAATGGCAAAAAGATAAGAATCAACAATCTTTGACACCTGGAAATATAAAGACTCATCAATTTAAAGCAGAGGTGGAAGTAAAGCTGGTGTCACACATAACGACAACGACATCGCTGTTACGTCACCATTTTCTGTGACGTAACAGCGACCTTGTAAGTCGCTGTTATGATCGCTGCTTAGCTGTCAAACACAGCGACGCAGCAGCGATCATAACGTCGCTACATGTGCAGAGAGCAGGGAGCCGCGCACACTGCTTAGCGCTGGCTCCTTGCTCTCCTAGCTACAGTACACATCGGGTTAATTAACCCGATGTGTACTGCAGCTACATGTCACAGTGCAGAGAGCAGGGAGCCGCGCACACTGCTTAGTGCTGGCTCCTTGCTCTCCTAGCTACAGTACACATCGGGTTAATTAACCCGATGTTTACTGCAGCTACATGTGCACAGAGCAGGAGCCGGCACTAGCAGCAAGAGCGGCGGAGGCTGGTAACAAAGGTAAATATCGGGTAACCAGGGAAAGGTCTTCCCTTGGTTACCCGATGTTTACAGTGGTTACAGCTTACCGCAGCTGCCAGACGCCGGCTCCTGCTCCCTGCTCGCTTCATTTCGTCGCTCTCTTCGCTGTCACACACAGCGATGTGTGCGTCACAGCGGGAGAGCGACGACGAAAAAATGAAGCAGGACATTCACCAACGAGCAACGACCTCACAGCAGGGGCCAGCTCGTTGCTGGATGTCACACACAGCGACAGCGACGGGACGTCGCTGCAACGTCACAGAAAATGGTGACGTAGCAGCGACATCGTTGTCGTCGTCGCTGTGTGTGACACCACCTTAAAGGGAACCTGTCATGAGAAATGTCCCCTAAAACCTCACAGATTCCCCCTCTGCAGCTCCTGGGCTGCATTCTATAAAGGTCCCTGTTATGATTGTGGCCACTTTCTGACCTAAAAAAAGTGTTTATAAAGTTGTACCTTTTTTGCTTCTGATTCTGTAAATCCGTCACGGGGGCGGGCTGCCAGATGGCCGTTATTCTGCCCCCTGGTCCTGTATGCCGCCCCCATCGCTGATTACAATACTTCTGGACGCCGCCCCCTGCTCCATCCATCGCCGCGCATGCCCAGTGCCCATCTCTCGGGGATGAGCACTGTGCCTAGCGTCACCGCTGGTGACGTGCACGCAGGGTTAAGATTATGGGCGGTGCTGTGATGTTTATTCCTAAGCAACCGCCCATAATCGCGGGGCCGCGCTTTCCCCCTCGGCCTGCTTCGTTCTGCGCAAGCGCGCTGCTGCTGACCCCCACGTCACCTCCTTCCCATCTTGCCCCGAGGCAGGAAATAGATGGGAGGAGCGGTGACTACACCGATCAGGAGGAGACGCGGAGATCAGATTACCAGCAGCGCGCTTGCGCAGAACGAAGCAGGCCGATAAACATCACAGCACCACCCATAATCTTAACCCTGCGTGCACGTCACCAGCGGTGACGCTAGGCACAGTGCTCATCCCCGAGAGATGGGCACTGGGCATGCGCGGCGATGGATGGAGCAGGGGGCGGCGTCCAGAAGTATTGTAATCAGCGATGGGGGCGGCATACAGGACCAGGGGGCAGAATAACGGCCATCAGGCAGCCCGCCCCCGTGACGGATTTACAGAATCAGAAGCAAAAAAGGTACAACTTTATAAACACTTTTTTTAGGTCAGAAAGTGGCCACAATCATAACAGGGACCTTTATAGAATGCAGCCCAGGAGCTGCAGAGGGGGAATCTGTGAGGTTTTAGGGGACATTTCTCATGACAGGTTCCCTTTAAGGGAAGAGAAGTTCTTGAACCCACTTATTTCTTTAACAGAGATCTGTGGAATACATTGTGCTTTTTGAAAGATGCAGGTAATGCCTGACAGAATGCAACAAAATTAATGACCGCTCTAACTTTGTACTGACCAATAAATCAGGGGTTCTAACTTCAATGAAGGTAACTTAAGCTTAATGTTTTTAGTAGAAAACCACACCAGATCACCAACACACAGGTCAGGACCAGGCACACATCTACAGTCAGCTGCATGCTTGTGCTTAGAACTCATGTCTTGCAAATGCTGCTGAACTTTATCTCATGTAGACGATATTGATGACATATGTCCTCCCCAGGTACCCCTGATGAGTGAGACTACTGAAAGATATAGAACTGGGGATGCTGACCATAAACACAAAAAAATAAGATACTGCAGAAGATTCCTGACAACAATTATTAATGGCAAATTCGGCGAGAGGAAGGAAAGAGTACCATTCGTCCTTATTATCAGAGCTCCCTCTAGAAATTGTCGTTATTCCTCAAACACTAGTTTGATCTCCAGTAATTCCCTGTTACCAATATTGTAATTATTTTCAGCCGAAGATAGTTTCTTAGAAAAGAAGGTCCATGAACGCAGCTTACCAAGAGACAGCGCCTGAGACAGAAAAACTCCTACCCATCACATTTTTTAAAATAGTCAAATGCCCTCTGACTATTTCCAGAACTCTGTACCTTTTTTGGTCATGTCATTGAGATGTCTTGCTATGGCAGAGAAATTCTTAATAAACTTCTTGTAATAATTCACAAAACCTAGGAAACATTGCAGAGCTCTAAGGTTCTCAGGATGGTCTCATTTCATTATAGCCTGTAATTTAGTGGGATCCGTCCTTGAACAAGAAGCAGAAATGATGTAACCCCAAAATGGAAGTTCCAGAATTGCGAAAACACACTTTTCCAGTTTAGCATACAACTTATTTTCTCTGAGAATTCGCAATACCTGTTTGGCATGATCCATATAAGATCCATAATCCCATGAGTATATTAGAATTTCATTAAGGTAAATTATTACAGATTTTCCCAAAAGGTCAGAAAACACATAATTAACAAAATGTTGGAATACAGCAGGCGCATTGGTAAGACAGAATTCCATCACCAGATCTTCGAAGTGCCCCTGCGGCATATTAAAAGCCATTTTCAACTCATCTTTCTGTTTGTCCAAGATCAGATTATAAGCTCCCCTAAGGTCCAGTTTAGAGAACCATTTAGCACCGGCAATCTAAATAAAAAGGTCAGGAATGAGTGGCAGATGATACAGATATTGGACCATTATTTGGTTGAGCTCCCAGAAATTCAAGCACAGCCATAACTCACCATCCTTCTTTTTGACAAAGAGGAATCTTGAAGCCACATGCAATGAAGATGACCTAATGTGTCCTTCAACTAAACTCCCAGCTATATACTCTTTGAAAGCTAGTCTGCACTTGGGCAATTTTGCCTATGGAATCAACCTTATGGTGCAGTCATGAGGCCTATGTGGCAGCAATTCCTGAAATTCCCCTCTGAGAACACATCACAAAAATCAGAGAGATGATGAGAAAGACTTGTGGTAACCACTAAAATGCAAGTTACAAGTTCCTAGAAAATGATCTTTACAATACAGTATATACTCCACTTTATTATCTCTGCGGTTTACCAATCAACAGTGGGGTTATAGAATCATAGAATGTTAGAGTTGGAAGGGAACTCCAGGGTCATCTGGTCTAACTCCCTCTTCACAGCAGGATTCAATATATCATCCCACACAGATGTCTGCCCAGTCTCTTTTTGAAGACTTTAGGGTACTTTACACGCTGCGACATCGCTAGCGATTGCTAGCGATGTCAAGCGCAATAGCACCCACCCCCGTCGTATGTGCGACATTTGGTGATCGCTACCGTAGCGAACAATAACGCTACGGCAGCGTCCCTCGCACATGCCTGTGCAGCAACGCCGCTGTGACCGCCGAACAATCCCTCCTTCAAGGGGAAGTGCATTCGGCGTCACAGCGACGTCACCGCGACGTCTCTAAGCGGCCGTCCAATAGAAGCGGAGGGGCGGAGATGAGAGGGACGTAACATCCCGCCCACCTCCTTCCTTCCGCATTGCCGGTGGACGCAGGTAAGGAGATGTTTGTCGTTCCTGCGGTGTCACACATAGCGATGTGTGCTGCCGCAGGAATGACAAACAACATCGTACCTGCAGTAGCAACGAGATATTAAGGAAAGGAGCGACGTGTCAACGATCACTGTTTTTGGACGATTTTGCGATCGTTGATCGTTGCTCTTTGGTGTCACACGCTGTGATGTCGCTACCAGCGCCGGATGTGCGTCACTAATGACGTGACCCCGGCGATATATCGGTAGCGATGTTGCAGCATGTAAAGCACCCTTTTCATTGAAGGGCAACTCACTACTTTTTGATCACCCTCACTGTCAAAAAGGTTTTTCTAATATCTAATCCATGTCTATTCAGTCTGTCAGTAGGAGTGGAAAGGGTTAACTGCTGTACTTCTGTGCAACAAAGATGAATGCTGGATCTTCAATATGTGACTTTATTCTCATGTTTCACAGTACCTTCCTTCATCAGGATCATCAAATTTACATTTTAGGTAAACGTGATGATCCTCATGAAGGAGGTTACTCCAAAATACATAGAATCAAGTCCCATATTGAAGATCCAGCATTCATCTTTATTGCATAAGAGTGCAGGAATTAATCCTTTCCACTCCTACTGGCTATCATGACGTATCCCTAATACTGGGGCTTCAGCAGCTGTTTTTCCAAGATTTTTTTAAAATGTGGTGCCCAGAACTGGACACAGTATTCTACATGAGGTCTGACCAAAGAAGAGTAGAGGGCAATAATTACTTCACATGATCTAGACTACAGTTAGGTCCAGAAATATTTGGACAGTGACACAATTTTCGTGAGTTTGGCTCTGCATGCCACCACATTGGATTTGAAATGAAACCTCTACAACAGAATTCAAGTGCAGATTGTAACGTTTAATTTGAAGGTTTGAACAAAAATATCTGATAGAAATTGTAGGAATTGTACACATTTCTTTACAAACACTCCACATTTTAGGAGGTCAAAAGTAATTGGACAAATAAACCAAACCCAAACAAAATATTTTTATTTTCAATATTTTGTTGCGAATCCTTTGGAGGTAATCACTGCCTTAAGTCTGGAACCCATGGACATCACCAAACGCTGGGTTTCCTCCTTCTTAATGCTTTGCCAGGCCTTTACAGCCGCAGCCTTCAGGTCTTGCTTGTTTGTGGGTCTTTCCGTCTTAAGTCTGGATTTGAGCAAGTGAAATGCATGCTCAATTGGGTTAAGATCTGGTGATTGACTTGGCCATTGCAGAATGTTCCACTTTTTTGCACTCATGAACTCCTGGGTAGCTTTGGCTGTATGCTTGGGGTCATTGTCCATCTGTACTATGAAGCGCCGTCCGATCAACTTTGCGGCATTTGGCTGAATCTGGGCTGAAAGTATATCCCGGTACACTTCAGAATTCATCCGGCTACTCTTGTCTGCTGTTATGTCATCAATAAACAGAAGTGACCCAGTGCCATTGAAAGCCATGCATGCCCATGCCATCACGTTGCCTCCATCATGTTTTACAGAGGATGTGGTGTGCCTTGGATCATGTGCCGTTCCCTTTCTTCTCCAAACTTTTTTCTTCCCATCATTCTGGTACAGGTTGATCTTTGTCTCATCTGTCCATAGAATACTTTTCCAAAACTGAGCTGGCTTCATGAGGTGTTTTTCAGCAAATTTAACTCTGGCCTGTCTATTTTTGGAATTGATGAATGGTTTGCATCTAGATGTGAACCCTTTGTATTTACTTTCATGGAGTCTTCTCTTTACTGTTGACTTAGAGACAGATACACCTACTTCACTGAGAGTGCTCTGGACTTCAGTTGATGTTGTGAACGGGTTCTTCTTCACCAAAGAAAGTATGCGGCGATCATCCACCACTGTTGTCATCCGTGGACGCCCAGGCCTTTTTGAGTTCCCAAGCTCACCAGTCGATTCCTTTTTTCTCAGAATGTACCCGACTGTTGATTTTGCTACTCCAAGCATGTCTGCTATCTCTCTGATGGATTTTTTCTTTTTTTCAGCCTCAGGATGTTCTGCTTCACCTCAATTGAGAGTTCCTTAGACCGCATGTTGTCTGGTCACAGCAACAGCTTCCAAATGCAAAACCACACACCTGTAATCAACCCCAGACCTTTTAACTACTTCATTGATTACAGGTTAACGAGGGAGACGCCTTCAGAGTTAATTGCAGCCCTTAGAGTCCCTTGTCCAATTACTTTTGGTCCCTTGAAAAAGAGGAGGCTAAGCATTACAGAGCTATGATTCCTAAACCCTTTCTCCGATTTGGATGTGAAAACTCTCATATTGCAGCTGGGAGTGTGCACTTTCAGCCAATATTATATATATAATTGTATTTCTGAACATGTTTTTGTAAACAGCTAAAATAACAAAACTTGTGTCACTGTCCAAATATTTCTGGACCTAACTGTATATGTTTCTGTTAATACATCCCAGAATTGTGTTTGACTTTTGTGCCGCTGCATCACACTGTTGACTCATGTTCAGCCTGTGATCTATTAGTATACCCAAGTCTTTTTCACACGTGCTGTTGTTTAGCCCTAATCCTCCTATTCTGTATATGCTTTTTTTTCTTTTTTCTTGCCCAGATGTAGGATTTTGCACTTCTCCATGTCAAAAAACATTCTGTTAATGACTGCCCACTGTTCCAGTTTGTTTAGATCTTTTTGAATCCTCTCTTTCTGTTTCCTAGTATTAGCATACAGCAAACTGACTGCTTCCATTTACAGATGTGGACACAGGGTGGGGGGTGTGCATAGCAGTCTGTAACCAATCATAGACACTGGCAAAGTGGGTGGGAAGCAGTGAATATTGATGTACCTTAATTAGCGGGTCCAAAAAAGAATCTGACCACAGTGTGATCCTCTGGGAAGCACGTTATGTACAACTATCCTGCTATTATTACCATTTAGCTTCTATTTGTTGCGCCCTAGCACTTACTGCAGCCATTTTACAGTAACTTGTATGTAGAGATGAACGAACCTGTACCAAACACTGACTTTACAAAAAAACACTGAGTTTGGATTTGGAGTTTGGGTGCTTTACGTTTGAACACCACTCACCTGAGCATCACTGTGCTCAGGTACACTGGGTGCTCAGCCCAGTGCGAACCACTTACAATGTTTGAATGGCTCGAACTAGGGGCAATGACAGCATGATTGGATGTAATGTGCAGCAAAGAAAGAAAATCAAAAAACCCTGCTCACCCACCCCTGGAAGTCATCTGCTTATGGTTGGCTGCATGTCTGTGAAAACTCGAAATGTCCAATTAGTGACTTCCATTGGTATTCATGTCAAGTTTGAGTCCCAAACCAATCTCAATTTAAAGTTCGGCTGCACCTGCTGAACCAAACTTCCATGGGTCTGCTCATCTCTACTTGCTGGTTCTGGGTCAAGATCAGGGTATAGTTTGGCTGCCGAACTCAATTTTTTTTTCAATCCATGCTGCTTTGGCGAACCCGAATATCCATGGGTTCACTCATCACTAGTTAGGACATCCTTCTGGAATTTGTAATTCTCCCAGCATTTACATGAGTTTCCTCTTGGTTCCCTCGTTTCTATCATTACATTAAAAAAATACACTTATAAGCTAATTTGCTTCATATTAGGATTGTTCATGTTTATGTGTGCTAGTGTATATATAAACGAAAACACATAGAACGCTAATAAGGTAACATAATAGATCCTAAAACTGTTAATGGTTAAAATTAGAAAATGTTCCCTACATTACGCTAAAATTATTTTTTCTTTTCATGCAAGTCCTTAGAGACTCCAGAGCAGCTGATAACATACACAGAAACCCCCACAGCAAGCCAATTACTCAGAGTCAACCATAAAAATCAATCCAATAAACAACTGAAACACCACGCAAACAGCCGCAGCTCAGAAATAACAGCAGGGCACAGACAAATTATTAAGAAACCCTTTTCAGAACATGTCTCCAGGATTACAGACTTCTGTGTGAAACTGAGGAAATAAAAACGAAATCAAGGTGTCATGCCCAAAGAAATTCTTTGAAATATTTTCACTTCAATTAATCTTAAAACCTTTCTTAGTAAATTGCAGAGTTCTTTGCAAGATGTTTTTTGAATGAAGTATTTAGTCTGTAAGCAATTACCGAATCCTCAGTATAAAAAGAAAACACTAGTGAAAAAAACACTACAGAATCACAGTGTTTGAATGCCTTTTCTATCTGAACAATGCAAAAGCTTGATGCAGCTTGTATTCATTTTTACGGTATGGTTTCTATGGTTTCTGGCAGCTTTGCGGATGTTATTTCCATGACATATATTTCCCACACCACAAGATGTGTGAGACATATGTTAATTACCTGGAGCTACATGAGTCACGTGAGAGCAAGCCTTCTCCCACGGTTAAAAAGTAAAAAAAATATGGATTTAAAAATAGATATCTTTCGAACATTATTATAATGGCCATTACCTAGAACTCGGTTATCAAAACTGAGAACTCAGTCATATGCCATGTCTTTATTAGTGATCATGACACTAGTGCACTAACAACTGGAAGTGCCTCTCAATTTAAAAAGCCTAGTTGTCCTGTTCCTCAAAGCCCTTTGAGTTGTGCTATATTGCTAAGCAATTGGTCATAGAGGGTGGGTTATACTACCCTCAGATGCATCCCTAACCCTAACTACATGTTATTGTGAGAAGCCTGTTGTAAAAAATAATCTAGTGTCATGGTTCATTATCAAACATGGCATAAAAACATTGATAGGGCCCACTTTTAGAGCCCTGTTATTATTGTAACCTCTATATGAAGCCATTTTAATGTCACTAATAAGTATGTGTACTGGAATCACCACCATCATAATGAACTGCACTTTGGTTTAGACTTAGGATAGATTGAATATAACCAAAAAACAGAACATACTCCCTAAACAGGTCATTTAACTTGTTGCTTAAAGAGGACCTATCACTTGCTCAAAAAAATCTTTTAAATACCTTGTATGGCTATGTTCCCATGTCCTGTAATTATTTCTGATTCTAGTTCCGTTTGGAAAATGCAAAAATAGATCCGTTAATGGATTAATTGACTTCCCATTGACTTTAATGGTAACCGGTCTGTTAACAGATGTGGCAAAATGTGACATCTGTTAGCCATCTGTTCATAAAGATAACTGAAAAGTTCTGCTTGTAGGACTTTTCTCCAACTGATCCAACTATGAATGACTAAGGGATCCGTTAAAAGCATAATGGGAGTCTATGGGTAATAGATCTGCTTGTAAAGCATTCGTTCATCTATCATTTAATGGATCCGTTTCCCATAGATTCCCATTATGCTTTAATGGATCCACTGCCCAAAAATGCTAGATAGATAACATGGAATGCAATAGACTAAAATAGGATAGGATAGATATGGCTAGATAGATAGATACATAGAATGAAGAGATAGAACAGATAGAATACATAGAATTTAGAGAGAGAGAAATAGCTAGATATTTTGGACAGCTGTTTAGCTGAATTGAAAATTACTTTTAGAAAAAAAAATGATGTGAGGCCCCCCCAATTTTCATATCCAGCACAGGTACAGCAGCAACTGCGGGTGGCAACCCTCAGCTGTCAGCTGTACCTTGGCTGGTTATCCAAAATAGAAGGGATCACACAATTAAAAAAATAATCATCTGAATAATCATTTAAAAAAATGGCGTGAGGTCCCCCCATTTTTCAAAAACCAGCCAAGAGCCAGCAGACAACTGAGGGCTGATACTATTAGGGTGGCAAGGGCCATAGTTTGGCTCATCTTGAGGAGAGAGAGGATATCCATCCAGGACTCCTGCAGACTGATCCACAGCCTGCTCAGAGACTACTCCATTATGGACGGTGCTGATGAAAACGCTGAGGAAGAGGATTAAACTCCTCACCCCCTCTTCACTCTATGAGCTTCATCTTTCAATAAAGCATCTTACCTTTGATTTCTTCCTCCCTATCCCCTCCTTCCCTTCTCCCTTCCAATATTGTCAATTCATTATTATTTATTGTGTGAGTTATTTATTTCAGCTTGAGTGTTATGCACCGTATAGCATAGGAGTTTGATGTATAGATTAGTGTGTGGTATCCTTATACTGTGTAAGAATAATTGTATCATTCAGTGTGTACTGGGCTGCGGCATAGCACACTGTAATTTTTTGATGAGTGCATGATAGTAAAGATTCTATTAAAAATTTTTCTCATATTGCAATCAATAGCATTCAACCCCACAGGTTGCCCAAACCACAGATAGCGTCCATATCTATGGCATTGTTGTAGTGAGGTAGGCCCACATCATTTAGAGGGTGTGTATCTCCAGAAGCACAATATGAGCAGAATGTAAAGGCACTAAAATGTACTGGGCACTACAAGGGCTTATTAATAATTTATGATTGTGCAACATTCACTGTGTTTGACTCCATGGGTGTTTTCCAGAGACACAATTGTACCTATACTAGGAGCTCAAGTCCTCGAGAGGTGTAATTTACAAGTGTGGTCACTTGAGGGTGTTTCTGCTTTTCTAGCACTTGGGGGTTCTGCAAATGGAGTCCACAAAAAATTCTAGGAAAATCTGTGCACCAAAAGTCAAATTACACTCCTTCCCTCCCGATCCCTGTGGTGTGGCCAAATAGGATTGTACAGTCACATGTGGGGTATTGCCATGTTAAAGAGAAATTGTTTAATATAGTGGTGGCCAAAAGTATTGGCACCCCTGCAATTCTGTCAGAGAATACTCAGTTTCTTCCTGAAAATGATTGCAATCACAAATTATTTGGTATTATTATCTTCATTTAATTTGTCTTCAATGAAAAAAAAAATGTCTAAAAGCTAAATTGGATATAATTCCACACCAAACATAAAAAAGGGGGTGGACAAAAGTATTGGCACTGTTTGAAAAAGCATGTGATGCTTCTCTAATTTGTGCACTTAACAGCACCTGTAACTTACCTGTGGCACCTAACAGGTGTTGGCAATAACTAAATCACACTTGCAGCCAGTTGACATGGATTAAAGTTGACTCAACCTCTGTCCTGTGTCCTTGTGTGTACCACATTGAGCATGGAGAAAAGAAAGAAGACCAAAGAACTGTCTGAGGACTTGAGAATCCAAATTGTGAGGAAGCATGAGCAATCTCAAGGCTACAAATCCATCTCCAAAGACCTGAAAGTTCCTGTGTCTACGGTGTGCAGTGTCATCAAGAAGTTTAAAGCCCATGGCACTGTGGCTAACCTCCCTAGATGTGGAAGGAAAAGAAACATTGACGAGAGATTTCAATGCAATATTGTGAGGATGGTGGATAAAGAACCTCGACTAACATCCAAACAAGTTCAAGCTGCCCTGCAGTCCGAGGGTACAGCAGTGTCAACCCATACTATCTGTCGGCATCTGAATAAAAAGGGACTGTATGGTAGGATACCCAGGAAGACCCCACTTTTTACCCCGAAAAATAAAAAAGCCAGGCTGGAGTTTGCCAAAACTTACCTGAGAAAGCCTAAAACGTTTTAGAAGAATGTTCTCTGGTCAGATGAGACAAAAGTAGAGCTTTTTGGGAAAAGCCACCAACATAGAGTTTACAGAAAAAAAAGGAGGCATTCAAAGAAAAGAACACGGTCCCTACAGTCAAACATGGCGGAGGTTCCTTGATGTTTTGGGGTTGCTTTGCTGCCTCTTGCACTGGACTGCTTGACCGTGTGCATGGCATTATGAAGTCTGAAGACTACCAACAAATTTTGCAGCATAATGTAGGGCCCAGTGTGAGAAAGCTGGGTCTCCCTCTGAGGTCATGGGTCTTACAGCAGGACAATGACCCAAAACACACTTCAAAAAGCACTAGAAAATGATTTTAGAGAAAACACTGGAGACTACTAAAGTGGCCAGCAATGTGTCCAGACCTGAATCCCATAGAACACCTGTGGAGAGATCTCAAAATGGCAGTTTGGAGAAGGCACCCTTCAAATCTCAGGGACCTGGAGCAGTTTGCCAAAGAAGAATGGTCTAAAATTCCAGCAGAGCATTGTAAGAAACTCATTGATGGTTACTGGAAACGGTTGTTTGCAGTTATTTTGGCTAAAGGTTGTGCAACCAAGTATTAGGCTAAGGGTGCCAATACTTTTGTCTGGCCCATTTTTGGAGTTTTGTGTGAAGTGATCAATGATTTGATTTTTGTTTCATTCTCTTTTGTGTTTTTTCATTGCAAGCAAATTAAATGAAGATAATACCAAAGAATTTGTGATTGCAATCATTTTCAAGAAGAAACTGAGTATTATCTGACAGAATTGCAGGGGTGCCAATACTTTTGGCCAGCACTATACATTATATGTTTTTCTTTTTACCTATTTCACTTTTAAAAATTGGACATCTTGGGCTAAAACAATATTTTAGTAGTAAAAATGTAATTCTTTTTTCTTTACTGCCCAATATTATAACATTTTGTGACACACCTATGGTGTCAATATATTTACTGAACCTCTAGATTAACTGAGGAGCGCACTTTGTAAAATGGGGCCATTTTGGGGAGCCTCTGCTTTCTTGGCATGTAAGGAGCTCTGCGAATTTGATATGGCACTCTCAAACTATTCCAGCTAAATCTGAACTCCAACATGGCACTCCTTCTCTTATTTACTTTGTACTGTACCTCAAAAATAGTTTTCAACCACATTTCAGGTATTGGCGAAAAAATTGTGCAACAAGACATATGGTCCATTTTTGCCTATTACCCTTTTTGAAAATTAAAACTTTGGGGCAAAAGCAACATTTTAGTGGAAAAAATGTTTTGTTTTGTTTTTATATTCAAAGCCCAATGTTAAGTAATTTCATGAATCACCTGAAAATTAAAATTGCTCACTTCACCCCTAGATTAATTTCTCAAGAAGAGTAGTTTCCAGAATGAGTTTACTTGTGAGGGGTTTCTGCTGTTTTAGCATGTCAGTGGATCTTCAAATGGGACATGGAGTCTGAAATCTGTTCCCGTCAACATAGTGCTTCTTCCCGTCTAAGCCCTGCATGTGCTCAAACAGTAGTTTACCACCACGAATTGGGTATCCCTGTACTCAGGAGAAATTGCACAACAAATTATATCATCAACTTTTTTCTGTTATCCTTGTGAAAATTAAAAAATGGGATTACAGCAACATTTTTGTAGAAAAACAATCTTTTTTTATATGTTCACGGCCTAGCGTTAAAATATTCCGTGAAGTACCTAGGAATTTAAGGTGTTCACCACACCTATAGATATATTCCTTGTGGGATGTAGTTTCTAAAACGAGGTCATCTGTGAAGGGTTTCCACTGTTTAGACACATTACATGCTCTGCAAACGCTATATGTCATCCGCTAACTATTCCAGCCAATTTTGCACTTCAAAATTCAAATTGTGCTTCTTCCCTTCTGAGCCCTGCTGTGCATCCACACAGTAGTTTTCCACCACATATTGGGTACCAGCAAACTAAGAAAAGGCACAATAAATTTTATGGTGCAATCTCTCCTGCTACCCTTGTAAAAATAAAAAAAATGGGATTAAAGCAACATTTTTGTGAGAAAAACATGATTTTTTTTATTTTCACAGCTCACCGTTATAAAATTTTATGATGCATCTGTGGGTTCAAGGTGCTTACCATACATCTAGATAAAATCATTGAAGGGTCTAGATTCCAAAATGTGGTTACTTATGGGGTGTTTCCTCTGTTTAGGCACATCAGGGGCTCTTCAAATGTGATATGGCGTCCGCTAACGGTTCCAGAAAATTCTGTATTTAAAAAAGAAAATGGGTCTCTTTTCCTTCAAAGCTCAAACAATAGCTTTCCACCACATATGGAGTATCCCTGTACTCAGGAGAAATTGCACAACAAATTGTATGGTCCATTTTCTATATTTACTATTGTAAACATTTTTTCATTTTCACGGCTCAACGTTATCAAATTCTGGGGTACTTAAAGTGCTCACCATACATCTAAATAAATTCCTGGAGGGGTGTAGTTTTCAAAATAGGGTTGCTGTGGAGGGGGGGGGGGGGTTCACTGTTTTGGCACATCAGGGGCTCTCCAAATGCAACATGACGATTACAGACATTTTTGTGTTAAAAAATTCACATGATGCTCCTTCTTGTCCTCTTGTGTGCACAAGCAGTAGTTTTTGGGGTATGTATTGTTGTACTCAGGAAAAATTGCACAACAAAGTATATGGTAAAATTTATCTTGTTACCCTTATGAAAATGCAAAAGTTTAGGCTAAAGTAACATTTTTTGTGGGAAAAAGTTACATTTTCATTTTTTTCTTTCCACATTGGTTTAGTTCCTATGAAGCATCTTAAGTGATAATAAACTTCTCAGATGTGTTTTTTTAGCACTTATGAGGGGTGCAGTTTTTAGAATGGTGTTACCTTTTGGTATTTTCTGTCATCTAGGCCTCTCAAAGTCACTTCAAATGTGATGTGGTCCTTAAAAATATGATTTTGCATATTTTGTTGAGAAATTGCTGATAAACTTTTAACATTTCTAACTTCCTGACAAAAAAATTATGTTTAAAAAACTGTGCGGATGTAAAGTAGACATGGTAAATGTCCCCCCACACACACTCTCTACCTCTCTTTGCAGCTTGCTGGTGCATTCAAATTAACATCTGGCGGGAACAATTGTTTTTGCCATTTGGGTTTTGCACTGCAAAGCTGAGTTTTTGACCAAAGTTCTGCAACAAAAAGGCTGCAGTTTGAGCAGCATAGTCCGGACAAGAAACCCAAATTCCCATAGACTTTGCTTGAAAAGCAGAATACAACCATTTTGGCATTAAACACTGCAGTTGAAAAAGCAGCAAAAAAGCAGGTAAAAAGCAGGTAAAAAGCAACGTGCGCACATACCCTTAGGGCTAAAACACTGGTCATTAAGGGATTACATTGGAGAATTTTGTTAAAAACTTTAGGCTCTGTACGCATGCTGCATTTTTTGCCTTTTTGGTGCTGTTTGATGCCCAAAAGTGTATGTCTTTCCTTCTCCCAGAAAAGTCTAGGAAAATTCAGAAATGCTCTGCACACCTTATTTTTTTTTTCCTTGCAGTTTTGGGTTCAGAAAAAAAAGCAGCATGTCAATTCTTTGTGTGCTTTTGTCCTGCATTTTTTGGCCCTTCCAGCCATTTATTTTACTAAAAACAAAACGCCCCAAAACGCATGCGGCTTTTATGTGTTTTCTGGCACAAGATACATTTTTCTGCACAGTGTGCGTTTTTGGGTGACAACATAAAACTGCAGCGTACAGACATAACCTTACAGTTTCTTGCAAATTATTATAAAATTAGTTAATCTGCCTGAGTTTAGAAGTATTGTCTTCCCAAGATCATTCAGTGTTTCAGATTTATTGAAGAACAATGTATAGAATAAATATATCTAAACGTTTTTGATAATTTTTGGCATGAACAGACAGAGACAGAGCACGTGACTCACTCTCTAGCGCCCCTCTTATAGTCAGACCAATTATGGAATTGCCCGACAATAAGCAAGGAGGCCGCTATTCTTCTATGCCGATGATTGAAAGGTTCCCGGTGAGAGTAAGGTATATATTCCCCGACTTCTGCGGCGGAATATGTAACGTCCGGGTGGTGGAACCTCTGGACCGTACACCGGTTTCCCTTGAGGAGGCAGCCAGGCAGGTCACCCCGCCAGAGGGTCTGGGTGCACGGCAGCCGAAGCACTATTGTTAGCCGGACAGTCCGTATGGAAGCAGGAAAGGTGGATGGAGTTCTGGACGGTGGTCCGGGTGACGAGGCTCAGAGTCCGAGGCCAGGTGGTAAGGTCAGGCGGGATCCGGAACTTGCTGAGCGATGGAACGGGTCACCAAACGGAGCCAGGGACTGGAGACTGGCGGAGCTGCAGAGATGGTGGAACATCCGCCGAAGTCACCGTCAGATAACAGAAAGCACAAGAGAGAGGTGTTCAATGCCGCGCCAATAGATCACTTCAGGAGATGTTCAGATCAGTGTCACTTTATTGTCATTCAGGTCGACGCGTTTCTGGAGCATCTGCCCCCTTCATCAGGACCACCAGGAATAGAAATAACATCCAATCTCTGAGATAATCTGAGATTGGATGTTATTTCTATTCCCGGTGGTCCTGATGAAGGGGGCAGATGCTCCAGAAACGCGTCGACCTGAATGACAATAAAGTGACACTGATCTGAACATCTCCTGAAGTGATCTATTGGCGCGGCATTGAACACCTCTCTCTTGTGCTTTCTGTTATCTACCGGTTTTGGTGGCTGCAGCCCTGGATCTTTTGATACATGCGATTATAGTAGTTGTGGCTTCTCACAACTACAATTGGTGAGTAGGTTTACTCCCCTCTCCCCACCCCTTACATATTGGGGTAAGACCCAATTGCGCTTGTTTTTCCACAGCTGTTTTCTCTGAAGTCACCGTCAGGGTATAGGAATGAGCGTGGTACGGAGCGGCTGGCGTGGCAGGACAGGCTCTACGAGACATGACAGGGTTAATGCAGGCAAAGTACAAGGCAAAGCAATAGGGGACCTGAACACTAGCTTACTAAACACGTAGAACAGGCCCCGCCCACCAGGAAGGTGAATCTTAATATACCCTGTACCTGTCTAAGCAATTTCCTGTTTCAAGGTGCTGGCCCTTTAAGAGAGGGTCAATGACAGCGCGCGCGCCCTAATGCGCATGCGCGAGGCCCGGGTGCCAGAAGCCAGAGGAGGGAGCGGTGAGGAGGAAGCAGGAGAGCCGGGCTGAGGCCGAGCAGCCGACGGGCGCCGGGAGCGGGGACCGGGCTGCCTGGGGACCGCAGGCGATGGAGCAGGAAGGCTGTGGAGCGGGGGACCGGGAAGCCTGGCACGGGAGCGGCGGAGCGCGGCCTGGGAGCGGGGAAGCGTGGCAGGGGAGCCGGTAAGCAAGGCAGAGGGGCCGGGGAGCATGGCAGGGGAGCCGGGGAGCCTAGCAGGGGAGCCGGGGAGCGTGACAGTACCCCCTCCCCCACGCCCCCCTCCCCGCAACCGGGAAAGGAAGGCACGAATCAGAGGAGTGCCAACATTCTCCCGGGGCTCCCAGGACCTATCCTCGGGACCATACCCCGCCCAGTCCACCAGGAAATACTGCCGACCACGTACGGTCTCCATGGCCACGATATCCCTTACCGCATAGATGTCATCGTCAGCGATGGGAGGAGGAGCAGTACCGACCTCAGCGGAGAAGAGACCAAGGACAACAGGCTTGAGCAAGGAGACATGGAAAGAGTTGGGTATCCGCATCGTGGCCGGGAGCTGCAGCTTGTAGGAGACAGCATTAATCTTGCTGATGACTTTAAACGGCCCGATGTAACGAGGACCCAACTTGTACGATGGCAACTTCAATCGGACATACTTGGATGCAAGCCAGACCAGATCACCAGGGGAGAAACACGGGGGATCCAAGCGCCTTTTGTCCGCATGTCTCTTCATCCGCAAAGAAAATAAGCCCGTTCAAGGGAGGTCTTGACAGAGCTCCATAAGGCTGAGAAGTCCTGGACCAGAGCATCTGCTGCGGGGACATCGGAAGCCGAGGATACTGGCAACGGAACCGAAGGCTGAAGTCCGTAAACGACTCGGAATGGAGAGCTGGAGGTGGACTCGCTGATGTGATGGTTGTGGGAGAACTCAGTCCAAGGAAGAAGCGTGGACCAGTCATCGTGATGGGCATTAACGTAGTGGCGCAGGAAGGAGGTCAGGATCTTATTGACCCGCTCCACTTGCCCATTCGACTGAGGATGGTAGGCCGAAGAAAAGTCCAGAGATACTCCCAGATGTTTGCAGAGGGCCCTCCAGAAGCGCGAGGTAAACTGAGTTCCTCTGTCGGACACAATGTGTGCGGGAAAGCCATGCAATCGGAATATATGTTGGATGAAGGAGTCAGCTAGCTCCTGGGCAGAGGGCAGCCCGGCCATGGGAATGAAGTGAGCCATTTTTGAGAAACGGTCCACCACAACCCATATGACTGTGTGTCCAGAGGATAAGGGTAAGTCCGTAATGAAGTCCATTGCGATATGTTGCCACGGAACAGAAGGAATGGGCAGAGGCAGGAGACGTCCATATGGTAGGTGCTTGGGTGTCTTGTTCCGGGCACAGGACGGACAGGCCGAGACGAAGGTTGAGACGTCTTTACGGAGGGACGGCTACCAGTAGTGACGGACAATCGTGCTCCAAGTCTTCTTCTGACCAGCATGGCCGGCGATCTTCGAGGCATGGCCCCAGTGCAGGACTCTCTGTCTGTCAGTATCTGGGACATAGGTTTTCCCAGGGGGTATCTGAGTTACAGTGACAGGATTCACCGGCATGATGTTGCTGGGGTTGATGATGGGCTGGAAAGTCTCCTCCTCCAACTCCACGGGCACTAAGGACCTGGACAAAGCGTCTGCCCGCACGTTTTTGTCCGCAGGCCGAAAATGGAGTTGGAAATCAAATCGGGCAAAAAACAAGGACCAGCGGGCTTGTCGTGGGTTCAGTCTTTGGGCTGACCGCAGGTACTCCAGATTCTTGTGGTCTGTGTATATGATTACAGGGTAAACTGCTCTCTCCAACAGGTAGCGCCATTCCTGCAAGGCAAGCTTCACGGCCAGTAGCTCCCGATCCCCGATGGTGTAGTTGCGTTCGGGTGCCGAGAAGCTCTTGGAGAAGAATCCACAAGTGACCATCTTGCCGGAGGGGGAGTTCTGCATCAACACTGCTCCGGCTCCTGAGGAGGAGGCATCCACCTCCAAGGTGAACTGTCGGTTCAATTCAGGGCGATGGAGAACCGGGGAGGAAGCAAACGCCTGTTTCAAGGAGCAGAACGCGGCATCGGCCGTCGGGGGCCAGTCCTTAGGATTAGCTCCTTTCTTAGTCAAGGCAGAGAGAGGCGCAGTCAAGGCAGAGAAATGCGGGATGAATTGCCGATAATAGTTCGCAAAGCCGAGAAAGCGTTGGATAGCCTTCAGTCCGGAAGGAGGAGGCCAGTTGATGATGGCAGACACTTTCTCTGGGTCCATCTGCAGGCCAGTGTCCGAGATTACATAACCCAGGAAGGGAAGAGATGACTTTTCAAAGATGCATTTCTCGTACTTGGCGTACAGACGGTTTTCTCTAAGCCTCTGGAGAACTAGCTGCACGTTTTCTCTGTGGGTCTGTAGGTCCGGAGAGAAGACCAGGATGTCATCCAGATATACCACGACACAGACATAGAGGAGGTCCCTGAACACGTCGTTCACCAGTTCTTGGAAGACTGCCGGAGCATTACACAGACCAAAGGGCATGACACAATACTCGTAGTGCCCATCCCGAGTGTTGAAGGCGGTTTTCCATTCGTCTCCAGAGCGAATGCGAACCAGGTTATAGGCCCCACGAAGGTCCAACTTGATGAATACACGGGCTCCTCGGAGCCGATCGAATAATTCGGGGATAAGCGGCAGAGGGTATTTGTTCTTTACGGTGATCTGGTTTAAACCCCGGTAGTCGATGCAAGGGCGCAGATCACCTTCCTTTTTCTTGACGAAGAAAAACCCTGCTCCGGCAGGGGATGAGGACCTCCGAATGAACCCCTTTGCCAGGCTCTCGGTAATATAGGCAGACATAGCTCGTGTCTCCGCAGGGGACAAGGGGTATATTCTTCCTCTAGGAGGCGTGGTTCCTGGCAGTAAATCGATGGCGCAGTCGTAGGGACGATGAGGCGGTAGTACCTCTGACTCCTTTTTATCAAACACGTCCGAGAAGGACCAGTAGGCAGAAGGCAGTCCTGGTAGAGACTCTGGAACCGGAGGGCGTCGAACGGGCTGGATGGTTTTCAGACATCTCTCGTGGCACGAAGAGCCCCATCGGGTGATTTCACCTGTACTCCAGCTGACCGACGGTTCGTGTGTCCGTAACCATGGGAGTCCCAGCAGGATCTGATGAGACATACGCGGGAGGACGTAGAAGGTGATCTTCTCGGTGTGCAGAGCACCGATCCGTACTTCCACAGGCTTGGTGATCAGTGAGACGGTGTCAGAGAGGGGTCTCCCATCTACAGAGGCGATCACCAGCGGTTTCTCTAGTGGGAGGACAGGCACCTGGTACTTATCCACAGTGGCCTGCTGGATGAAGTTGCCTGCTGCTCCGGAATCAAGATACGCCTCTGCCGTGAACCGGGTCTCTTCTGTGGTGACTTGAATAGTCCAGGTAACGGAGTCTGAGAGTGTCCCAGCACCTAGGGTGGCCTCTCCTACCAGGCCTAGGCTTTGGAGTTTCCCGGCTTCTCGGGACAAGAGCGTAGCAGGTGTGTGCCAGCTCCGCAGTAGAAGCAGAGACCTTTTGCTAGTCGTTCTGCTCTGCGTTGCTCAGACTGCCTCAGGCGGTCAATCTGCAAGGGCTCGTAGGTAGAAGCGCCAGGTGACGCCGACTGGGGAGCGATGGGCTTCAGTGGTGGGGAGGCGTGCCGCATCGGACGCCTCTCGCGGGACACCTCTTTGGATCGTTCCTGAAAGCGAAGATCCACTCGAGTCGCTAGAGCAATCAGGGCATCCAAGGAGGACGGCACGTCCCGACCCGCCAGCTCATCTTTAATCCGACCCGAGAGTCCCTCCCAGAAGGCGGCGGTTAGGGCCTCATTGTTCCACCCGAGTTCCAAGGCCAAGGTGCGAAACCGAATGGCATATTGGCCCACCATCAGAGTGCCCTGACATAGCCGGAGGAGGGATGAGGCAGACGCGGAGGCGCGTCCGGGCTCGTCAAAGGTTCTACGAAATGCCTGCAGGAACTCCTGGATGTTGGTAGTTACCGGATCCTCCTTCTCCCACAAGGGGTTCATCCAGGCCAGTGCCTCTCCTTCCAGATGGGACATCATGAACGCGACCTTGGCTTGGTCAGATGCAAAAAGGTGCAGCAGCTGCGTAAAATGGAGGGAGCATTGATTTATGAATCCCCTGCAGGTCTTGGGATCACCGGCGTACCGGGGTGGTGAGGCCAAACGGAGTTTGGAAGCATCCGAGGAGGCTGCCACGGGAGCTGCGGTCGTGGGTTGTGCAGTGGGAACCCGAGATGCCACAGGCGTGGCCGCTGCTTGTAGCGCGTTCAGACGGGCATCCACAGAAGTCATGAAGTTCAGCATGCGGGTCTGGGTCTCGCGCTGGCGTGTGAGTTCCTGCTGCAGGGCCGCTAGTGCTTCGGCGGGATCCATGGCCTGTTCTAGCTGTAACGTCCGGGTGGTGGAACCTCTGGACCGTACACCGGTTTCCCTTGAGGAGGCAGCCAGGCAGGTCACCCCGCCAGAGGGTCTGGGTGCACGGCAGCCGAAGCACTATTGGTAGCCGGACAGTCCGTATGGGAGCAGGAAAGGTGGATGGAGTTATGGACGGTGGTCCGGGTGACGAGGCTCAGAGTCCGAGGCCAGGTGGTAAGGTCAGGCGGGATCTGGAACTTGCTGAGCGATGGAACGGGTCACCAAACGGAGCCAGGGACTGGAGACTGGTGGAGCTGCAGAGATGGTGGAACATCCGCCGAAGTCACCGTCAGGGTATAGGAATGAGCGTGGTACGGAGCGGCTGGCGTGGCAGGACAGGCTCTACGAGACAGGACAGGGTTAATGCAGGCAAAGTACAAGGCAAAGCAATAGGGGACCTGAACACTAGCTTACTAAACACGTAGAACAGGCCCCACCCACCAGGAAGGTGAATCTTAATATACCCTGTACCTGTCTAAGCAATTTCCTGTTTCAAGGTGCTGGCCCTTTAAGAGAGGGTCAATGACCGCGCGCGCGCCCTAATGCGCATGCGCGAGGCCCGGGTGCCAGAAGCCAGAGGAGGGAGCGGTGAGGAGGAAGCAGGAGAGCCGGGCTGAGGCCGAGCAGCCGACGGGCGCCGGGAGCGGGGACCGGGCTGCCTGGGGACCGCAGGCGATGGAGCAGGAAGGCTGTGGAGCGGGGGACCGGGAAGCCTGGCACGGGAGCGGCGGAGCGTGGCCTGGGAGCGGGGAAGCGTGGCAGGGGAGCCGGTAAGCAAGGCAGAGGGGCCGGGGAGCATGGCAGGGGAGCCGGGGAGCCTGGCAGGGGAGCCGGGGAGCCTAGCAGGGGAGCCGGGGAGCGTGACAGAATATATCTAATCCGCCCCTGATCTCACGGGTCACATCACAATGATCCTTGGCATAAACTCACTGCCACCAATTGATTACGATAACTATTATGCCGAGCACACAGACGTGGAATTCAGGATCGCGATAACAGAACAGCCCAAGATTAAATTATATATTTTAAGAGCACACTAGAAACTACAATATATACAATATGGAATTTACAGAATATATATGTCAGAATACATTTACAGGTAAGTTATGGATCACAAGCAGGTATACAGATGTATCAATTAAATATTCCCTAGCATACACAGGGGGGCGCTGTGTGGCCACACGGTTCCTGGATCTTCCCCCACGTGCACCACATGAGACCACTCGAAGAAGAACACCCAAAAATTGTCCGTACTGTGCTTATCAAACTGGCTACAATCCATGTCCCCTTCCCCCTGGTGACCTCCCTGGGCTGGCCTTCTACCTATCCAGGGAAAGTATGGATTTCAGTTTTTGTTCATAACTCTGCCCCTGAGCCTCTCACACAGAGGATATGAGCCTCATTTTTATTGTGGTGAATTGATCCCCTTTTTGATAGGAAATATGAGGGCTCTGCTGGCTTCCTGTGGCCAGTTATTAATTATTGAGGGCTACGCACATCATACAGGTGTGCCGAAATGTGTGTTACATGCATCTGGCCCTCAGGAATGTGAAAATGTGCTTGTCTTGTCTGTGGGGGCGATGTACCCCCCAATATCAAAACTCTACTGACGGTTCCAAATCGTCTGGGGGAGACCTTTAAAGTTAGGTTATAAACCTGGAGCTCCCCTCCCACCTCCTGTGTAGGACAATTCACTCCGCAGGGGGTGTGATGGATCAAGGCCTGGCCTAATTGGATTTTGGCACCTTGAGTTTTATATTTGCTTCGTCTCCAAGCCCCAGGAAAGGAGGGGGGTGACATCATGGAGTCGCTGACTGACAGTTATTCATAATTCTCATCATCATCTAGCATAATCCCCACAATTTTCTGTTGTCTTATAGTTGGATTTCTCAAATAAAGAGTGTGACGCCCTAGCAGCAGTCGGACTGCTCGGCAGACACTTCGATGAAAAAAAAGGGTTATTTACAGGGGAGAATATTTGTGACGCCACCTGCGGTGTGCGGTAATAAGGAATACCGCCGCTGCCTTATGGGAGTGCCGGGGCTGATGGTGTTGGGGCAGCCTGGTGGTGATTCCCTCAGCAGGTAGGGGCCCCGGGACTCAAGGTAGGGAATAGGTAGGAACAGTCTATATTGATATAGGGCCAGCAAGGCGCTGGGGAGCCAGGGTACTCACTCAGGTGTGATGACGCATTCAGTGGACACAGACTCTGAGGTAAACAAAGTCTCTTGGTACTGCTGCATTCGGTGACAGCACGTCCGGTGGTCCCTTTCAGTGATTCTGTGGTGGACTGGAGCCTTCCTCCATACACTGTGTACTGTGTGTGTGTCTGGCCCTGTTGGCTTGAAACCTTTGGGTCCCGTCCCTCTTTTTACTGGGGACCTGCTCTTAGCAGCTGGCACGTGGGATCTTGTGACTGCTCTGTGTGGGAAGTCCTATCCCTCCGTTGTGCTGACACCGCTAATCTCTGAGCCGTTGCAGATAGGACGTGAAGCTACTTCCCGCTGCAGGTTAATTGCCGGGTTGTGTGAAGCTACCTCCCGACTTAGGGGCCTGTCCCCCGCTGTGTGCTCGGCCCCCAGACCGGTTACTGTGGATCCGATGGCTGACTGATCTCTTGCCCCATCCAGCCCTGTCCTCCAGTTTCCCGCGACTGGGTTTCCGTCTCCTCAGGCACAGGCCACTGTCTGCGACCCAGCCAGACTCTCCTCCGGGAGCTCTTAATCCCCAGGTCCTCTCTCTTTTTCAGTTACTACCAACTGTCTAACTGACTCCTCCCATCAGCCTGTCTGACTCATAGGTGGGCGGTTCCTTTCCCAGCTGGAACCACGCCCCAGGTGTGCCTGACAAGTGTAGTGTTTGGGTGACTAGGATTTGTGTTGTTGGTACAGAATCACTGTTGCGGACCCCGGAACCAAGGAGGGTGGGCCCTGCACCAAGGATAGAGAATAGTGCAGTTCCCTGTGACACCCTGGACTAGTCCAGGGGCGTCACAAAGAGGACTATCACTACTGTAATGATTAAGAATTTAAAAGACAGGTTTACAATTTTATTATATATTTGTATGCTTTCATTTTATCTTTACTTTAATATCTCAGTTGCTGAAAATGATCTGTATGTATCTGTATGCTAATATATACACTTAACCTCAAAAAAATAGTACAGCAGACTCCTACGTGCTTCATAAGCATACAATGCAAAGGCCTAAATGGGATTACAAGGTACAAAGTTTTATACTTTTAATAACAGAAGTTGGTGGCAGAAATATCCAAATTTATAGGAACATTTGCACAGTATATCTTTGTCTTATTTAATTAGAAAAAAGATCAACATATGCATTCACTTAACAAACAGGATTCCTGGTGATCATCTGACTCTTTTGCATTGGCTCCAGGAATTCCAATCATAAGAGCTCACTTAATTGGTGTCGTGCTTCACAAAAGAGCCAAATGACGCACGGCGAGACTGAAAGGAGAGAGGATACTGCCACTTGGCAGGAAGGGCCATCCCTGACACTTACCACTACACCAATCAGGAAACAGATTGCATACACACTGCACACAATGAAGAATGAACGCAGCACTGAGGAGGAAGCTCGGTACCTCCAGTCAGTCCCTGCCTGCTCCTTAAGATCATCTTGCAGCTGGGCACAGTAGAGTGGAAGTACAGGAGCTCTGCATTAACACTTTTTTCTTAGCTTCTATTATATAGAGGGGAGGGCAGACAGAAGGCTCAGGATTCAGAACAATATTTCCCTGAAGAAGGGAAGGCGAGTGTTTCACATAAGGACTGGAATCATAGCTCCCATCCATCCCAGAAACAAGGGAACTGTTCTAATTTGAGAGGACAGCCCTGCTGCCTCACCAGGTCACAGCACTGTCTCTCTGTGTGGTGTCTCATCATCTTCATTGCTCCATTATCTTCATAAAAAATTCTTACCACTATTAGTGATGATCAAATACTTTGATTATTCGGCTTTGCGAATATTTTCCAAATATCTCGCCACTATTCGACTATTTGTGAATAGTCAATGCGCAATGTAAGTCTATGGGAAACCCGAATAACAACTATTTGGAACTATTCAAGCTTCCCATAGACTTACATTGCGCATCGAATAGTCGAATAGCGGCGAGGTATTCGGAAAATATTCGCAAAGCCGAATAATCAAAATATTCGATCATCCCTAACCACTATGCGTCCAAAGGCACTGCTGGACTGTGCTGTTTTGATTCTTTTTTTCTTCTACTAGTTTCTGTGTGGAGCCTGAAAAAATGCAAGAAAAAAACCTGCAGTTACTTTAAAAGTGCAGAATCAATGATTTTATGTTTTATAAGAAAAACAAAAAACATTGAAATGCCATTTCAATCCTGCATCAAATCAGCATCAAATAAAGGGGAAAACATATAAAATGCAGTAAAAAGTCCAATAACCAAAGATCAGTATTATATAGTTTGGACCAGACACCTGCAGAAAACAAAAAACAGTACTGACACAATATTTGAACACGGCTTTACAGACACAAAAAAAAAAGATGTCATGTAGCATACCGCGCCATCGTCTTGGATTTAGCGGGACTGTCCCAATTTGAGGGCTCACTCCCACAGTCCCACTGTTCACTGCTCTTGTACCAGCTCCCCCTCTCAGTTCAGTGAATAAATTAACTCAAGAAGAGCAGTGTATAAATTAAATTTGCATCTGCTCTGGTTTCCCACAACAGGCCAAGAACTCAACAGATTGAGCTTTTATGTACATAGGCAGCATCTCTACCTTTGAACCACTGCCTGTACTGAGCCACATAGGAGGATTTGGTAATCTTGACCTGTAATGCAGGCAGAAAAGCCAGAAGCAGATTATTCAGATGCATAGAGATATAAATAGATATACTGCATCTCTATGTAGGTGAACGAAGAACTGAGATTCTTTTTTTTCCTATAAAACTACTATAAAGAAATGAGAAAAAATGATACAAAAAAATAATTTTATTTTCTACCCCCATTGGCATCAAACCAGCAACTTTCTAACACATTGCAGCAGCCCTAGCTGTTGAGCCACTGTCTCTGCTGTCATCAGAGATAGGATTTTTATATAGATGAACCTGAATTGCAGCCTCAGACTCCAGAGCAGATTACACTGGACATAGAGATCCATTGTACAGAGTAGCTAGCATCTCAGTGTCTTGTATTCTTGAGTGAGAGTAAAAAAAAATGTTTCTTCTAATAAAATTACTAAAAATAATAAAAAAAAATTGAATAATGTAATTTTTATTGTGCTTTTAAAAAAAAACAAAAGCACAACACAAATTAGCAAATAACATGGACATATTTGGTGTCCCTGTAATTGTAATGACCTGAACAACACAGCAATCAAATTATGTATGGGGATTGGTAACTGGCAAAAAATAGGTGCAATTTTATTTTTCTCTATTAAAACCAATAAAAAAAATATAATAAAGATGTAACGCTGAGGCAGTGTTCACATAAAGAGAGCCTTTTTAGAGAGCCGTTAACGTTCCTTGAGCTCAAAGCTACTGGGACATTGGAAGGCTGTGAACTATTACAAAAATTCAAACCCTCCTGGTGTCCCAACAGGTGGGATTGCAAGAAACTTAAAGGCTCCTTTAAGGTTTTTCAGTATTAAAGCTGACAGGAGACCCCGTGGCTGTGACCTACGGTAGGTTACCAGAGCTCACAGTCTTTGGGTTTTGTGGCAGCTTTCAACCTGGTAACTTTAAAGGAGCTTTTAAGAGTTTTTACTGTTCCTTGAGTTCCCAGCTGCTAGGGCATCTTGAGGCTGTGGACTGTTTCCAGAATTCAAAGCCTCAAGGTGTCCCAACAGCTGGGAACTGCAAGAAACTTAAAGTCTCTCTTAAAGGCTCTAAGGTTTCTGGGCCTCACAGCTGCCAGGAGATCTGGTGGCTTTGAGCATTGGTAGGTTACTAGAGCTCACACCCATCGGGTTTTGTGGCAGCTTTAAACCCGGTAACTTAAAGAAAGCTTTTCATGTTTTTTGAGTTCCCAGTTGCTGGGACATCTGGAGGCTGTGAACTGTTACCGGAGTTCAAAGCCTCCAGGTGTCCCCAACAGCCGTGAGGCCCAGAAAACTTTAAAAGTGCCTTTAAGAAAGCCTTTAAGTTTCTTGCAGTTCACAGCTTTTGAGACACCTGGAGGCTTTAAACTCTGGTAACAGTCCACAGCTTCCAGATGTCCCAGCAGCTGTGAACTCAAGGAACGTGACAAACACTTTGTAGCGTGTTTACAATTTTTTTTTCTGTAAAAAATTAGCTTTATCAAACATGCACTGTAGAAAAGCACACATGTATTCTGCAACAAAAGAAGATGCAAAAAATGTGACAAAAATGTAGCAAAATTGGCATTTTGAATGCAACAAATTTACTGCAAATAGAGCAGGTTTGGACTGTAGAAAAAAATGCAGCAAAAGCGCCCAAAGCGTACATGTTTACGGGGTAGTTAATATTGCTACCATTGCCCAAGGAGCCTTTGGTTGATAGTTATCCTATTTGTGCAGATGTAAGCTTTATTAAGACCACTGTGTTTCACACACATATTCTATCTGTGATTTTCAAGAACAGAACACATACAGTACATAAAAAAGAGAAACATTAGAATAGCAGAAAAAATTAATACAGGTTCATTTTACATGCGTTGTAAATCAAACTCAAATGTTCTACTTAATGGGTATGTGCAAAAACAGCACATAGACATCAATCCAGTGCTGCTTTTTACACTTAAGGCTGGGGTCACACTAGCGGATGAGATATGCTAATGATCCTCTGCTCAAACTCTCCTGTGAGAGTGAGCCAAGTGTCATTGTCGCGGGCGGGGTGGGGGGCCGCAGGCTAGCTGTGGCGGTAGCTGTATTTCCCTTTCTCAGTTTGGACGGTTGCCTTCAGTCGGGTCTTTACTGCTAGGAAACACCGGAGGTTCCGGTCGCTAACTAATTTGACCAGTTTAACGGCGACTCCAAGCCTGGTCGGGGTCCGTAGGCCCTGCCGGTTTGTGCTGGCTTCTCTTCGCTCCCCGGTTCGGTACCGGTGGGCCACCGCCCAGCCCGGCCCTAAGGTTCCGCGTCGATAGGCCACTCCTGCAGACGGCCACCACCATCTGCCAACCTTGCTGTATGTGCCCGAGCCATGTACCCGGACATGGTCAGTCTGCTCTTTCTCCTCAACTACCACTTCTTGCTCCTTCACTTTCACTCTCCCTAACTCTTCTCTAGCTCTGCCCGAGCTTAACTAACTTCCTTTCCCGCCTCCAGGACTGTGAACTCCTCAGTGGGTGGGGCCAACCACCTGGCTGCACCCCACCTGGTGTGGACATCAGCCCCTGGAGGGAGGCAACAAGGATTTGTGTGTGACTGGTGTGCCTATCTCGGGGTGTGGGGTGTGTTGTTGCACGACCTGTGACGACCTGGCTTGTCCAGGGAGCCACATTCCCCCTTAGTTAAATGCAGACCGTCCGCGGGCTGCCCGTCCATCAGCGGTTTTATTTTTGTTAACTGTAGAAAAAAGTAGAAACCAGGTAAACATTCAAACATAAGCATTTTTATCAATCTTCCCTTACGGGAGGCACGGTACTTAAACGTTGCTAACAGTAGTCGTTTTTATTAAAACATACGGCTTCCGCTCTCTTCCACCCAAACAACCTGGCCCTGATGCTGCCCCTAAGAAGTTGGCAGCACCCCTTGACCCCAGTCCAGAATAGAGTTGAGCGCGGTTCGCGGTTCGAGGTTCTCCAGTTCGCGGCTCGAGTGATTTTGGGGGCTATTCTAGATCGAACTAGAACTCGAGCTTTTTGCTAAAGCTCGATAGTTCTAGATACGTTCGAGAACGGTTCTAGCAGCAAAAAGACCAGCTAATTCCTAGCTGGCTTTCCGCTGTAATAGTATACGTCACTCTGTGACTCACACTATTATGACATTTCAGTGTATAGTGTGCGGGAACAGCGCATTCAGATCACTGCTGTATGGATTTTTTTTTTTTCCTTGTCTTCCTTCCCTAAGCGCGCGCGTGTAGTGGGGTGTGCCAGCATGTCAGCCAATCCCAGACACACACACAGCTAAGTGGACTTTTAGCCAGAGAAGCAATGGCATGTGTGATAGGATGTCCATGTCACATGTACCTGCATTATAAAACCGGACATTTTCCTCCAGCACGCCATTATCTGCCTTCTGCGTCCTTGGTGTCAGTCATCACTGGCGCAGCTCCTATCTCCGATACTGCTGTGTACGCTCTATACACAGCGCTGTGCAGCATAGGGATAAAACTTTCTATCAGTCCTTTTAAGGGCTCATACCGGCAGGGTCAGAGCCATAGGTGACAGGTCCGTGAAAACAGAGTTTAACAGCTACACAAGATGACAGCGTCTGTGTAGCTAAGGTCAGGGATTTCCTCGCTGCATTTCCCCATTAGTAGGGATAGAAAGGCAGGCTTCCTTTCCTCTACCCAGAGACCCACAACCCTGCCACTGTACCCTCCTGCCCTTTGCACACTCAAACTCATTGTTACTAAGCCATTATACTAGCAAACACTGAGTAAACTTAGTGCATCCAAAACGTGGCTGTTGGACTTCTGTATTGTCCCAGTAGTGCAAAGATATTTGCAGCACGTCTGCCTGCATTGCACACTCAAACTCATTGTTACTAAGCCATTATACTAGCAAACACTGAGTGAACTTAGTGGCATCATAAACGTGGCTGTTGGACTTTTGTATTGTCCCAGTAGTGCAAAGATATTTGCAGCACGTCTGCCTGCATTCACACTCAAAGTCTTTGTTACTAAGCCATTATACTAGCAAACACTGAGTGAACTTAGTGGCATCCTAAACGTGGCTGTTGGACTTCTGTATTGTCCAACTAGTGCAAAGATATTTGCAGCACGTCTACCTGCATTGCACACTCAAACTCATTGTTACTAAGCCATTATACTAGCAAACACTGAGTGAACTTAGTGGCATCCTAAACGTGGCTGTTGGACTTCTGTATTGTCCCAGTAGTGCAAAGATATTTGCAGCACGTCTTACTGCATTGCACACTCAAACTCATTGTTACTAAGCCATTATACTAGCAAACACTGAGTGAACTTAGTGGCATCCTAAAAGTGGCTGTTGGACTTCCATTAGTGCCCCACTGGTGCCAAGCTATTTCTAGCACCTCTGCCTGCATTGCACACTCAAAATCATTGTTACTAAGCCATTATACTAGCAAACACTGAGTGAACTTAGTGGCATCCTAAACGTGGCTGTTGGACTTCCGTATTGTCCCACTAGTGCAAAGATATTTGCAGCACGTCTGCCTGCATTGCACACTCAAAATCATTGTTACTAAGCCATTATACTAGCAAACACTGAGTGAACTTAGTGGCATCATAAACGTGGCTGTTGGACTTCTGTATTGTCCCAGTAGTGCAAAGATATTTGCAGCACGTCTGCCTGCATTGCACACTCAAAGTCATTGTTACTAAGCCATTATACTAGCAAACACTGAGTGAACTTAGTGGCATCCTAAACGTGGCTGTTGGACTTCTGTATTGTCCCACTAGTGCAAAGATATTTGCAGCACGTCTGCCTGCATTGCACACTCAAACTCATTGTTACTAAGCCATTATACTAGCAAACACTGAGTGAACTTAGTGGCATCCTAAACGTGGCTGTTGGACTTCTGTATTGTCCCACTAGTGCAAAGATATTTGCAGCACGTCTGCATTGAACATCCAAGCTCATTGTTACAAAGCTATTATACTATCAATTTATGCTGCCAGTTTAAGGGCCGTAGTTGCATTGTCAGGGATAATTATTGTTGTTTATTCTGCTGTTAATAAAGCTAGACCACCGCTGCAATCTACACCACCTCTCAATTTTTACTACCACATATTAAGTGCACAATCTTGTCGCAATCAACATGAGTGGCAAAATGACAGATGCTGGTGGAAAGGGAAAGAGGCGTGTTGTAAAAGGAAAAAAAGGGTTTGTCCGTGGGGAAGATGGCAAAGCTCCATTAACATCTGCTGAAGATAGACCATCTACCAGCAAAAATAAGATGTCTACTACTTACCGTGGACAATCCGATGTGCTCCCTTTTTTACGGAAACGAACAACAGGAACAAAGGTAGATGATGGCCAAAAAAGGAAAATGCTTGAATGGATCTCAAGTGGTCCAACAAGTGCCCTCTCAGCCAGCTCAACTACCGCATCCAAAAAACACCAGTCCTCTGAGTTGTCATCCCAATCAAACTTGCTTTCTCCCAGCTCTGAAGTCTCCATCAGCCCTGCACAGTACGGTGGAACTGAGATGGCTGAGTCTGCAGAGCTGTTCAGTCACACTATAGCCTGGGAATCAGAGGTCTGCTCCCAAGCTACAGTGAGTACAGACCAGAAAATGGTCTGCAGTGATGCCCAGAACCTTTGTGACTCTGATTCAGGCCGTGAGGACCAAGTTTCTGAGCATAATGTTGACCCTTTGTCACAAACTGTAATATCTGTGGTTATAGACAATGAGGAACATGCTGATGACGATGAGACGCAGATACCAGATTGTGATGACAACTTAAATATTCGGTCAGGGCAAGAAGAGGCTCGGTCTGAGGGTGAGGGGAGTGCAAACACAACAATTGATGATGAAGTTCAAGATCCCACCTACTGTCAACCCACAGTCAGGCACTCGAGGAGGTCAACAGAGGCGGTGGAGAAGGATGCAACCGACGACGAAGTTACCTTGCGCCTTCCTGGACAGAGTCGGAGCACTGGTAGCACGTCTACAACTGCATCATCAGCCACCACTCTGCGTCTGAGCACTAGTCGGGGGGCTCAGCAGGTCGCATGCCCTCTAAGCCTTGCCTAGCCAGGTCCTTTTTTGACATAAAAAAAGATCGCCCAAATTATGTGATCTGTAAAATTTGTCGTGATTCTGTTAGTAGAGGTCAAAACCTCAGCAGTTTGACAACTTCTTCCATGAATCGTCACATGAATAAATATCATATGTCCCAGTGGGAAGCTCACCGTGCTGCAATGTGGCCTAGCGGAGCGAACCATCCACCGCCTGCCCCTTCCAGTGCATCCGCGCGCTCTTCATCTTCTAGGACTGTGGGGACAGCTGTCACACCTGGTTTTCCACGCACAACTTCCACCACTGTAACCGCAACAGGCAGTTTGCTTGGTAGGTCGTCAGTTGGTTTGGAAGGGGAAACAAGTGCGTGTGTACAGCTCTCTCAGACATCGATAGCATCAACGTTGGATGAAGGCAACATCATGTCTCCACCTGCACTTTCCTTACAAACCTGCATTTTTCCAGGGACACCCTACTCAACACCGTCTACACACAGTAGCCAGATCTCTGTCCCTCAGATGTGGACAAATAAAAGGCCATTTCCTGCGACCCATGACAAAGCTAAGAGGTTGACTTTATCCCTCTGTAAGCTCTTGGCTACCGAAATGCTGCCTTTCCGCCTGGTGGACACACAGGATTTTAGATACCTTATGTCTGTCGCTGTGCCCCAGTACCAGATGCCAAGTCGCCACTACTTCTCTAAGAAAGGTGTGCCCGCGCTACACCAGCATGTCGCACACAACATCACCGCTTCCTTGAGAAACTCTGTGTGTGAACGGGTGCATTTTACCACCGATACTTAGACCAGTAAGCATGGACAGGGACGTTACATGTCGCTGACTGGGCACTGGGTAACTATGGTGATAGATGGTGAAGGGTCTGCTGCACAAGTCTTGCCGTCCCCACGACTTGTGTGTCAATCCTCTGTCTGTCCAAGTTCCGCCACTGCTTCTGCCTCCTCCAACTCATCTGTGTCCTCCACCTCCGCCCCAAGCCTGCCTGGTCAGGCCACCAGCGTTCTCACTGCGCAGAAGGAATCACGCACCCCTCATTACTATGCTGGCAGCAGAGCGCAACGGCATCAGGCGGTCTTTAGCTTGACATGTCTTGGGAATAAGAGTCACACAGCTGAGGAGTTGTGGTCAGCTCTGCGGTCCGAGTTTAATAAATGGTTGTCTCCACTCAACCTGCAGCCTGGTAAGGTCGTGTGTGACAATGCTGCAAACCTGGGTGCGGCCCTTCGCCTGGGCAAGGTGACACATGTGCCTTGTATGGCTCACGTGTTGAACCTTGTTGTCCAGCAATTTTTAACACACTATCCCGGCCTAGATGGCCTTCTGACCAGGGCACGAAAACTGTCTGCTCACTTCCGCCGTTCAAGCGCCGCAGCTGAGCGACTTGCATCGCTCCAGAAGTCTTTCGGCCTGCCGGTTCATCGCCTGAAATGCGATGTGGCGACACGCTGGAATTCGACTCTCCACATGTTACAGCGACTGTGGCAGCACCGCCGAGCCCTGGTGCAATACGTCATGACGTATAGCCTGGGCCTACGAGATGCAGAGGTGGGGCAGATCACCCTGATGCAGTGGTCTCAGATCAAGGACCTATGCACCCTTCTGCACAGTTTCGACATGGCGACGAATATGTTTAGCGCTGACAATGCCATTATTAGCATGACAATTCCAGTCATTTACATGCTGGAGCACACGCTAAACACTATTCGGAGTCAGGGAGTGACAACAGGAAGGGGAGGAACTACAGGAGGATTCATATGCGCAATACACAACAACATCACCAAGGTCCAGACATTCATCATCACCAACGCGGCAGGCATGGGACCATGGGGGACAGGGATCAACAAGGGCGCATGGTAGCAGGCGAAATGTTGAGGAAGGTGCAGGAGAACATGAAGAAATGGAGGACGAACTGTCCATGGACATGGAAGAATCAGCGGATGTGGGAGACCTTGGTCAAATTTCAGTTGAAAGAGGTTGGGGGGAGATGTCAGAGGAAGAAAGAACGGTTAGCACCTCTATGCCACAAACACAGCGTGGACTTGGTCCGCATGGCTGCGCAAGACACATGAGTGCTTTCTTGCTGCACTACCTCCAGCATGACCCTCGTATTGTCAAAATTAGAAGTGAAGATGACTACTGGCTTGCCACACTATTAGATCCCCGGTACAAGTCCAAATTTTGTGACATAATTCCAGCCATAGAAAGGGACGCACGTATGCAGGAGTATCAGCAGAAGCTGTTTCTCGATCTTAGCTCGGCTTTTCCACCAAACAATCGTGCAGGTGCAGGGAGTGAATCTCCCAGTTGTAACTTGACAAACATGGGACGGTCTCGTCATCTTCAACAGTCTACCTGTACCAGTAGCACCGTATATGGTGGTGGTAACAGCAATTTTATGGAATCTTTTCATAATTTTTTTAGACCCTCCTTTGCAAGGCCAACAGAGACAACAAGTCTGACACATAGTCAACGGCTGGAGAGGATGATACAGGAGTATCTCCAAATGAACATCGATGCCATGACTTTGCAAATGGAACCTTGCTCATTTTGGGCTTCAAATCTTGAAAATTGGCCAGAGCTCTCCACTTACGCCTTGGAGATTTTGTCGTGTCCAGCTGCCAGCGTTGTCTCTGAACGTGTCTTCAGTGCTGCTGGGTGTGTGCTGACAGATAAGCGCACGCGTCTGTCCAGTGACAATGTGGACAGACTAACGTTCATCAAAATGAACAAGTCATGGATCCACAAGGAATTTACTACCTCTGTGTCATCCTGGGGAGAGTAAATGCTTGTGGATTTGGAATGTGCTTGATGCAAATCAAAACATCCTGTTTGCAACTAGGGCACAAGTGCTGCCACTGAAGGGGTGGGTGTGTGTGGGGCACAATTTTTGGAAAAAAAGGGAGACTCCGCTTGGAGTAATCCTTGCTTACATTGTTTTTAAAAATGATCCAAGATGCACAGAGCTGGGATCAGGAAAGAATTTGCTACCTACCCCGGTGTCATCCTGGGGATGGTTAAGTATGGCGTATTTTTGAATGTGGTTGATGCAAATCTAGCTGTGAAGTGTACAATTGGGGCACAAGTGCTGCCACTGAAGGGGTGGGTGTGTGTGTGGCCCAATTTTTGGAAAAAAGGGAGACTCCGCTTGGAGTCACCTTGCGGTGTTTTACATGATTTTAGAAGGGCGTGCCATGCCTATATCTGTGTCTCCTCCTCTTTTTCCTTGTCCAGCTCTTTTGTTTTCGCATGAGTATATGTCCTTGTCACTTTCCCATGTGTTTGTGTTGTGTTGTGAGTTGTTTGTCACCTTTTGGACACCTTTGAGGGTGTTTTCTAGGTGTTTTTATGTGTTTGGGATTGCCTGCCATTGTTTCCTATGCAGTTCGAGTTTGGTTCGTCGAACGTTCGACGAACCGAACTCGAACGGGACCTCCGTTCGGCGAACCGAACTCGAGCCGAACCACGGCCAGTTCGCTCATCTCTAGTCAAGAACCAAGCTGCACGAGCGGGTTAAGGTACGGTATTTCGTACCCTACGGTCTTTTCAGGGGACCCACGTCCATGGGGAACCCCTGACCCCCGGAGGATCGCCACCGGTTACGGTAGTGGCGGGCCTGGGCCATCTCTTTCCTCCAGGCCCATCCTCCAAATCAGCCTCTCCGGAGGCGGTCACGGAATCAAGCCAACATCTATTTACATTCCACAAGTTTGTGGTTGCCCTGCAAGTTCTCGGGCTTGTCCGTAAGCAGTTCCTTACGTACGGTTGCAAAAGGTCCCTACGGGGACTAGTTGCCGGCAATGGCCGGTTCAATCACAGTCGACAATCAGGTTACATCTCGGTTGATTTAATCTTATCATTCAAACTCTTATTTACACACTCAACACATAAGGCCCCTAAATTGTAGTTTCCCTGTACCTAAGCGGGGGTCTACCTAGGTTGGGACGTGTGGACCTTCGGGGCCCAGTGTCAGTGGTGGCAGGCAGTGGGACAGAGGGAACAACTGGTTCCTCTTCCCTGCTATCGTGTGGGGCAGGCGGAGGCATAGGAGAACTGGGTACATGTGCATCCCTGGGCACTGGTTCATCATCAGCTACCTCCATCTCTTTTTCCTCCACGGGTTGTGGGAACAGTATCACTGGAAGAATCACTGCGCCATTCTGCATAGGCCAATCTGCTGGGAAATCGCCCATCATGGTGTGGATTACCCCTTTGCCTTTCTCTTCAGCCGGTCTGGGGGCCGGAGCCTCAGTTGCTACCCTCAATGGTGGTGGGCACCTCTTCAGGTGGTCCCTGGAAACCGTGGCCAAGGTCTTCCCCTGGTCAAGACTGATCTGGTAGGCCTTCCCGTTCTCCCATTCAGTGGGTTGGATAACATACGGGGTCTTCTCCCATTGATCATCCAGCTTATGGGTTCTTCTCTTCCGCTTTAGCACTACATCCCCAGGCTGGAAGGGACCTGCAGGCGCCTTCCTGTTGAAGCACTGCTCCTGCTGTCCCCGACTCCGGCACAAGTTCTTTTCTACGTATTCATGGACCTGTCGGTACTGCGCCCTCCGCCGAGTGTCCCATCCAGCAGTCGAAGGGAGTGCCTCTGGGGCTTCCAAACCCATTTCTAGGTCCACTGGCAGCCGACCGGGCCGAGCTCTCATCAGGTACGCCGGTGTTCATTTCGTAGAGCTGGAAGGGATGTTGTTGTACATATCGACCAGGTCAGGTAGCTTCTCCGGCCACAGATTCTGCTCTTCCAGCGGTAACGTCTTGAGGAGGCCCAGAACCTAGTGGTTCATCTTTTCACACATGCCATTGGTTTGGGCATGGTAAGGCGTGGTCCGAATTTTCTTGCAGCCGTACAACTGGCAGAATTCATGGAATACCTCCGCTTCAAAGGCTGGGCCCCAGTTGGTAAGCACTCTCTCTGGGTAGCCGTGCGGTCGACAGAAATAGGCCTGGAATGCTCTAGCAGCGGTACGGCCGGTCAGGTCCTTGACTGGGACAACCACCATGAATCTTGAATAGTGGTCTACAATGGTCAGAGCGTAAGTATACCCACTCCGGCTAGGGATGAGCTTCACATGGTCAAGGGCGACCAGTTCCAGCGGTTGATGCGTAATGATTGGGCAAAGAGGGGCCTTCTGGCTGGCCTCGTCCCTTCTTCTCAGTGCACAGGGACCGCATTCTCGGCACCAGGCCTCCACAGATTCCCGCATCCCACTCCAATAGAACTGCTCCCTCAACAGCATCTCCAGCTTCTTCCACCCGAAGTGCCCGGCACCGTCATGGTATGCCTGTAGGACAGTGTGCACGTTAGCCTGGGGAATCACCAGCTGGCGAACTTTCTCGTGGGTCTTCGGGTTGATTAGCTCCCGATACAGCTTCCCTTGGTGCAGGTACAGCCGGGTTCGTTCCCGCCACAGGCGTTGGGCCTCGGCAGGGGCGGCAGTGTCTATCCCAGCGGAGCCCTGTTCCACCAGGGTCTTAACCAAGCAGACAGCAGGTGCTTTGTTCTGAGCTTCTTGCCACCCCTGACTGGGCAGCGGGACTAGGTTCACCTGTTGTTGATGGACATGCAACTTCTCAGCTAGCGGCCGGTGAAACGCAGGCAACGCGATCTCTTCAAGGTCATCATCATCCGGCCCCTCTTCCGACAGGTGGGGCATCCGGGAAAGTGCATCGGCATTTACATTTGTACGGCCGGCCCGGTATTTGACGGTGAAGTCGTAATTGGCTAGCCTGGCCACCCACCGCTGCTCCAATGCACCCAGCTTAGCTGTATCCAGATGGGTTAGTGGGTTATTGTCCGTGTAAGCGGTGAACTTGGCTGCCGCTAGGTAATGGCGGAACCGCTCGGTGACAGCCCACACCAGTGCTAAGAGCTCGAGCTTGAAAGAGCTGTAGTTCTCAGGGTTCCTTTCCGCAGGTCGGAGTTTTCGGCTAGCGTAAGCGATCACCTTCTCCCTTCGTCTTGGACCTGGGATAGGACAGCCCCCAAGCCCACATTGCTGGCATCGGTGTAGAGGATGAATGGGAGGCTGTAGTCGGGGTACGCTAGGATTTCTTCCCCGGTCAGAGCCGCCTTCAGCTGGCGGAAGGATTCTTTATGCTTTTCCTCCCATGCCAGCGGGGCTCCAAGAGGTCTACCACCCTTGGTCTGTCCTACGAGGAGGTCTTGCATGGGGGCAGCCATTTTCGTGTACCCCTTAATGAAGCGGCAGTAGTAACCCACCAGACCCAGGAACTGTCTCACCTCCCTCACCGTGGTCGGTCTCGGCCAGTCTTGGATGGCAGGGATCTTCTCTGGATCTGGGGCGACACCTTCCGCGCCCACCACATGTCCGAGGTACTGCACCCTGGGCTTCAACAGGTGACACTTGGAGGGTTTCAATTTCATCCCATACTTGGCAAGGGACGCGAACACCTCAGCTAGGTGCTCCAGGTGGGCTTCGTACGTCTATGAGTATACAATTACATCGTCAAGGTACAACAAGACGGTCTCAAAATTCAGATGTCCCAGACAGCATTCCATTAGCCGTTGGAAGGTTCCAGGGGCGTTGCACAGCCCGAACGGCATGCTGTTGAACTCGCAGAGTCCCATGGGGGTAGCGAAGGCGGTCTTCTCATGGTCTTCAGGCGCCATGGCCACCTGCCAGTACCCGCTGGTGAGGTCAAGGGTAGAGAAGTAGTTAGCGGTTCTCAGCGCAGCTAGAGAATCTTCAATACGGGGTAGAGGATAGGCATCTTTATGCGTTATCTGGTTGATCTTGCGGTAATCCACACACATCCTCATGGTGCCATCCTTCTTCTTTACTAACACTAGCGGGGCGGCCCAGGGACTGCAGCTATCCCGAATAACCCCTGCCTCCTTCATGTTCCTCAACATGTCTTTGGTGCATTGGTAGTGTGCAGGGGGGATAGGTCTTTATCTCTCTTTAAAGGGGGATGCTCACCGGTGGGAATATGGTGTTGGACCTCTTTAATCCACCCAAAGTCTAGTGAATGTTTGCTGAAAACCTGTTCGTACTCCTGTACCACTCTGTATACCCCTTCTTTGTGATGTGTGGGGGTGTCATCAGTGCCTACGTGTAACTCTTGACACCACTCATCTAACCGCCCCGGGGATGGGTGGTGACTGGCAGGAGGCGGTGAGGTCGGGGGAACAGCCTCCTGGATGGTGTGGGGGTCTAGAGTAAGTAGCTTGGCAAGGGTAGCATACTGGGGAAGCCTAACCTCCTCCTCTCCACAGTTTAACACCCTTACGGGCACTCTGCCTTTCTTGACGTCTACCACCCCTCGGGCGGCCATTACGGTGGGCCAGTGTTTGGAGGACATGGGCTCTACCATGGCGGGGTAATCCCGTCCCTGGGGACCTACCGCTGCCCGGCACCAGATCATCATCTCACTCTTGTGAGGCACAATCAAAGGGGCCGCATCCATCACTCTCACGAACCCAATCTCTCCTCCTGTTGAGCTCATTTGCTGCCGATACATCAAGGCCCGTATCTCACGCTGCACAGCCCTCTGTCGGCTTCCGGCTGCTGTGGCGGCCAGCTGTCGCAGTAGGGTAACACCTCACTCATGCAGTGCTCCATCACATTGGTCCTTAGCACTACCTTCGGGTCATGATCGCTAGGTACATTCATTATCACAATCATTCCCTGGTGCTGCAGTTCAGCCCGTCCCACCGTCATGGCTACTTGCTTGTACCCCACTTGGGTCAAGGGGAGTCCATCTGCTGCGACCAGTGTCATGCTACTGTCTGGAGGGGCAAGTTCATCATTTCCCCAATACCGCTGATACAGTGTGTAAGGTATCTTATGTACCTGTTATCCAATGTCTAGGATTGCCATCAGCGGGATGCCATCCACTGCCAGAGGGATGATGGGCCGGGCTCCAATATACCGGTCCCGCCAGTCGGGAGGGGGGGCACTGGGTTCTACTCCTGAGGATTGGCCCTTGGCCCCAGGGGTTGTTCGTTTAACGGACACCGTCGGGAGTAGTGGCCGGGCTTGCTGCACCTGTAACAAATTGGAGGTCCATACCGTGAGTCATTGGCCCTTCTCCGCTGTATCCAGGGGACGTCCTCCGGGCTGTCGGCGAGTTGCATCCTCCCCGGAGGCTTGGGTCTCGTCGGAGGTTGAAGTGCGGCAAGGATCTTGGCGAGGTCTCCATCCATGCGACGGACCTGGGCAGCCAGCTCCTCCATCATTCCGCCAGGGGCTGCAGGTGCCGAGGGAGCTGGGAGAGAAGGGGCTACCACGATGGGAGCCATTTCAGCTGGTCATGGAGCCACTACCGGGACGTCAGATACTGGGGGTTGCAGAGCTCTGATGGCCCGTTCCTTCAGCACGGCAAAGTCCACATTAGGGTGCTCTAGGGCCCACAGCCGGAGCTGCTTGCGGTCCTCCGGGGATCCCATCCCCTGCACGAACTGCTCGATTAACATTTTGTTGCTGTCTGCATCATTAATGGCATCCACTCGCTTCAGGGTGCGGAGGGAAGTTTGCAGGCGCAAGGCATAGTCTCTGATACTATCCGTAGGCCGCTGTCGGCATTGGTAAAACTGCATCCGCAGCTCGGCTTCGGTGCGGGTCTCAAAGGCAATCTGTAGTTTTTCAAAGATGGTGGCCACGTAGGACCAGTCCCCCTCAGCCCAGGTCTCCGTCTCCTGCTCAGCCGCGCCGGTTAACTGCCCCAGCACTACCGCTGCACGTTGCTTGTCGGTCAGAGGGTACAGCTCTAGGAGAGTACTAAGCTTCTTCCGGAAGACCTTGAAAGCGTCAGGTTTCCCATCGTACTGCGGCAGCCAGGTAGCTCCGGGCACATAGGGCAAGGAGAACGGCATCACCTGAGCAAGGGCGGGGACCGTGGCTCCCCCCGCTTGTGCGGCAGGAGCATGGGCGGGCCCATTCCCATCCACGGGCGCCACTGCGGCTGCGACCACCGCTCCTCCAGCGTCTCCGTTGGGCGCAGACATCTTGCTTCCGCCCCCTTAGTCTTTTTCCGGCACCTCCTCTACAGGGGCGGAGTTTCGGCTTTCGCGCCTCCACTGCTCGAGAAGACACTCGAGCGGGAAGATCTTCGCGCCCAAGATGGCGGCTTCTGAAATTTTTCGGCCGGACACCTCCGGTGGGACACAAGGTGCACTTCTACCAGCCAGTAGAACGGTAAGATCCTGTTCGTGACGCCAAGTTGTCGCGGGCGGGGAGGGGGGCCTCTTTGCTCACCGCGCTCGGGTCCGGCTCTGGGCTGCTGCTTGCTCGCCGCTGCTTGGTGGCTCGAGCGGTGGGCCGGATCCGAGGACTCGAGCGGCGCTCCTCGCCCGTGAGTGAAAAGGGTGGTTTTGGGGTTGGAGGGTATGGTCCGTGACGCCACCCACAGTTTGTGTTGAGGTTGGGACACCACCGCTGGTCTGGACGGGGATCCTGGGAGTGATGACAGGGAGCAGCCGAGATGTTTCTCTCCCCTACGTGGGTAGCGGGGGTTGGTGGTCCCGGGGCCCGGTGAGGTGAGACGGGGAGGCAGGGTTGGCAAGGTGCAGGGTCGCAGGGGCAGCGCAGTGCCTGACGGCATGGTGGTACTCACTCAGCCAATGATGAATACAGAGTCTCCGGTAAAACAAATGGCTGGATGGACGGGTCCCGAAGCCGGCTGCGGTGGTTACTCCCGGACGGGTGGTGGTGGCTGCCTTTCCCTGCACCTGTTGTGTGTCTTCGGTCCCGATGGCTTCCCACGGGTAACCCGCTCCCCAGCTTGGATGTGTGCCGGAGGAGCCCCTTTTGCCCGCAGGCTCTGGCCCTGGGAATTCTAGCTGTGGCGGTAGCTGTATTTCCCTTTCTCAGTTTGGACGGTTGCCTTCAGTTGGGTCATTACTGCTAGGAAACCCCGGAGGTTCCGGTCACTAACGGATTTGACCAGTTTAACGGCGACTCCAAGCCTGGTCGGGGTCCGTAGCCTCTGCCGGTTTGTGCTGGCTTCTCTTTGCTCCCCGGTTCGGTACCGGTGGGCCACCGCCCAGCCCCGGCCCTACGGTTCCGCGTCGATAGGCCACTCCTGCAGACGGCCACCACCGTCTGCCAACCTTGCTTTATGTGCCCGGGCCACGTACCCGGACACGGTCAGTCTGCTCTTTCTCCTCAACTACCACTTCTTGCTCCTTCACTTTCACTCTCCCTAACTATTCTCTAGCTCTGCCTGAGCTTAACTAACTTCCTTTCCCGCCTCCAGGACTGTGAACTCCTCAGTGGGTGGGGCCAACCGCCTGGCTCCACCCCACCTGGTGTGGACATCAGCCCCTGGAGGGAGGCAACAAGGATTTGTGTGTGACTGGTGTGCCTATCTCGGGGTGTGGGGTGTGTTGTTGCAGTACCTGTGACGACCTGGCTTGTCCAGGGCGCCACATCATTATACTGTGCTCCGATTATCTCGCATACGAGAATCGAAGCAGAAGTGGGGACAAGGAGATATTAAAGGGAACCTATCAGGTGCAATATGCACCCAGAACCATGAGCAATCCTGGGTGCATATTGCTAATCCCTGCCTAACTGTCCCTGTATACACTATCATAGATAAAGAGATCTTTAGAAAAAGTATTTCTGAAGATCATTTATCATATGTTAATGAGCATGGAGACTTATACCAAGGGCATTGCTTCTCTTGCTAGTTGGCCCTATTAGCATTTTAGTACTAGAGTTGAGCGCGGTTCGTGGTTCGCGGTTCTCCAGTTCGCGGTTCGAGTGATTTTGGGGGGTGTTTTAGTTAGAACTCGAACTCGAGCTTTTTGGTAAAAGTTCGGCAGTTCGAGTTACGTTCGAGAACGGTTCTATCAGCAAAAGTGTGGCTTTTTACAGCTACAGTGTGCAGGGAGCCATCGCTGGCAGCCTGCGGTAAGCTGATAACCAAGATAAATATCGGGTATCCAAGCAAAGTGCTTTGTTTAGTAACCCGATATTTATCCTAGTTACGTGTGCAGGGAGCCGACAATTCCCCGCTGGGCTCCGCCCCCTCCTGCACTCGGCATGTACACACACACACTCACACATACACTCACACTCACCTGTCCCCAGCCATGCAGTCCCCGGCACTGGCGTCCTCAGCGCACATGGCCCCATTTGGCTCCTTCCACTTTGCACTCCACCACCTGCACACATGGCCCCGCTAGGCTCCACCCACTTCGCACTCCGCCGTCCGCACACATGGCCTCACTAGGCTCCACCCACCTGGGACTCTGCACACATTACCCCACTTGGCTCCGCCCACCTGGCACTCCGCACACATGGCCCCGCTTGGCTCCGCCCACCTGGCACTCCACACATATG